>NC_045156.1:12996622-13009122 GCF_900700415.2 Clupea harengus | reverse complement strand
TTAAACCTTAACTCTAACATGCATTTATCTTTGATTACCATGTACAATATGCTGTGTGTTTGTCGTGAGTGTGTATGTTGTACGCTCATATGTAAAGTAATTTGGTATTGCATATCCGCAAGTTACCAACCATATGATTGACGGTGGTCATGGTGTAACTGCGCAGTGACGTGTTAGGTGCAGTACAGTGCATTGCCGTGATGAATAAACCAGTAAAACATGCAACAGTTTTCTTCCTCTGAAACTTCTAAGATCTATAGGACAGTCTAGGCCAGAAGCGTGGCTTCTTACTTTAAATTAATAATAATCTTACTTATCATAAACGATGACCATCTGGCTGCGCACTTGTATGCAGTATCGTCTTCCCAGAATGCATCTGGTCCCAGTGGGGCTGGTCGTAGACTGCTTGCATAGCTGATTGGCTCTAATTAATTGTGTTGGTACGTATGGAGGGCAGTTGGGAACGTGACAAATTGCAAATTTAGTCATTCCACCGAGCCCAGGGTGTCCTGCCAAGGTGGCAGTCCGCTGGAGCGTGTGTTTCACAGGCCAGGCGTCTAGAGCCAGGAGCCTATTCAAATGTGCTGGGAGCAGACTAACCGGATATCTGAAGCAGTCGACAAAGCTAATTATTTAATTATGTGAGCTTATTTGCTAATTAAAGTGCATTCATTTTTTAGTGCTTAGACTGTAAAGTGCTAAATACATGTAGCCAGTGCTTGCCTACGTGTCTTCACTCTAAGTATTGCTGAGCTGATGCTATCTATACTAATATATTGGGGAAAAAGTCCACCATTTCACATGTCTTTCAAACATTCTATGTCCAAGCGACTTATTGTAAGTTTGCATCTACATTCATTCATTCGACAAGTTTTTTGATCTGTGATCCACGGGGATACACTCAAGTTGCTGGGGTGTGAGCAAACCAGTTGACTGGCACAACAATGCCTAATCCTGGGACATAGCAAAATAGCTGTGTCTGTCTCTGTATCAGTCACTTCACCCACAGTTCCAATGTGGAAGATACTGAATATAAACAAATGGAGCACAACAAAGGGAGTTGTTGCAGCGTGTCATTTAGAATAACGTTATGTCTCTCGTGCTTTTTAGTTTAGCGTGTGTAACTCAGGGCATGCCGTTTTTCTCACTTGGCCAGTTCCCATTGCTCTTGTCCAGTGAGACGTTGCTGTCATTTTTATCAGCCTCAGCGGATCTCTGGGCAGCTGCCTCTACGCTGTCCATGATGTGCTTGTCTCCTTGCCCCGTTTCCTTGTTGTAGTAGTAGTTGAAGTTGGAGACGATGACGGGCACTGGGAGAGCAATGGTCAACACGCCAGCGATGGCACACAGGGTGCCCACCATCTTGCCTCCCAGCGTGATTGGAGTCATGTCGCCGTACCCGACGGTAGTCATGGTTACCACCGCCCACCAAAAACCCTCGGGGATGCTGATGAACTGCGTGTCGGGTTCGTCGACCTCAGCGAAGTAGATGGCACTGGAGAAGAGGATGACTCCGATGAAGAGGAAGAAGATGAGCAGTCCCAGCTCCCTCAAGCTGGCCTTCAGGGTCCATCCCAGGATTTGTAATCCTTTGGAGTGGCGTGAAAGCTTGAAGATTCGGAAGACCCTCACCAAGCGGATGACCCTCAGGATGGCCAGAGACATGTTCTGTCCGGCGGAATCATCCGGCGTGGTCAACAGGTCCGTTGCCAGGGTGATGAAGTAGGGGACGATGGAGCAGATGTCGATGACATTCATCATGTTGTTGAAGAATTCGCTCTTGCTGGGACAGCAGACGAACCGCACGCCAAGCTCGAAGATGAACCAGACGATGCAGACCGTCTCGATGACGAAGAAAGGGTCAGAGAACGTTGAGGCGAGTGTTTTAGGTGGCACGCTCGCTGGCAGGAAGGTGCCGCCAGCATCAGTTTGGTTGCCTAGGGGACCCATGCTTGGGTGGCCCAGGTCACGGAACTCCGGTAACGTCTCCAAGCAGAAGATAACAATGGAGACTGTGATGACGGTGACGGACACCAAAGCTACTAGCCGGGCTGCGCTGGAACTTTCCGGATACTCAAACAAGAGCCAGAACTGCTTGTGGATCTCTTTGGTGGGCAGGGGCGCTTCAGGCTCCTTTACGAAGCCTTCTTCCTCTCTAAACTGTTCAATAGCATCTGTGCCAAGCTCGTAGAAAATTATCTCATCCGCAAAGATTTCCAACGGGACGTTTGCAGGTCTTCGGATCTTGCCACCGGATTGGTAATAGTATAGAATTCCATCAAAGGCCGGCCGGTTGCGGTCAAAAAAGTATTCATTCTTCATTGGGTCGAAATAGTATGTCCTCTTCTTGGGAGATCCAAGAAGCGAGTCAGGGAACTGGCTCAAGGTTTTCAGCTGCGTCTCGTATTTCATCCCTGACACGTTGATGACCACTTTCTGCTCTCCGTCCTCCTGTTTGAAGTTCTGCTTTTCCCCATACATGTCCTCGCAGAGGTCCTTCGCCGCCTTGCTGAAGACGCTGTCGTTTGGACTCCCGTCGCTGTTCATCAGGATCTTCCAGTTGGAGATGAGACTGGTGCAGCTGGAGTTCCCCCTTTTGTTGAGGAGGGGGGTCGTGGTTGGGGAGAACCCCACTTGCTGACCTGCCGGTTGGCGCCTCTGAGGGGAATTTGAGGCCGATGCCACGCGATTGGTCACCCTGTGGTGGTCGGCTGCGTCTGAGGTGGGTGAGGTGGGGTACCCTGAGTCACTGGGGTCACCCATGTTGATGCCAATATCATCCAGGTTCTCGAAGTTTACCAGTGGGACCTCCATAGCCACCCTGCCCTCCCAGGGGTCCGAGTGTGCTGACTAACCCAGGATGATGACGCAGGGGGGGACACCCACAGTCGAAGGGGAAGGGCCCGCTGGATCAGCTAGCATCCAGGCAGGACCGCTCACAGAGTCGGAGTCCTCTTCCCCAAATCTGTGAACACAAAACACAAAGAAGAAAACATCAGCCTGACTTTTTCATGTCCCAGTTTGCTGACCAAAATGACAGAGCATAGGTCTGTGACTGAAGCAGCTTTTCAGATCTGCCAACACAAGAAAAAAGAAAAAAACATCAACCTGACCATTTCAAATTTGTTTGAAACTACATAATGCCTTATAGTGACAGTTCACTTTGTTTCACTTGTACCCCAATTAGGCCACTTTTCAGAGTGAGAATAGCTTGGCAGTGTGAAACTGCCAATAAAATTGGATGTAGATAATGAATGGAATAGTTAACATTGCTGGATGGCAAAAATGGTTCCATTTCTTTCTAATTGAGAGTGCCCAGGGGAATCCCAGTAGAAAGAGAAATAGATCCATTGCTACATTAGGCCACTCAGACAGTTGACCTCGCAATTACTTGGGATCCTGTGTCTTTAGCAGTAAGTAGAGCACGAATACAGGGATCTCGCTAGGGGGAATGACCCCATGATTGTACATCTGTTTTTGTAAAAATAAACAAGTTTTGTCATTAAATAATGTGGGGTATTCTGCAGCCTACCCAAAAAAAAAATCTAAAAACAAAAATCAAGGCTACAATGTGTTCTTTACACTAGTTTGGCACAGCAGCACGGAGCAAACAAAATGCTAAGTTTTACACACAGCAGAAATATACTGTATGGTACCTTTGTCTTTTACATTTACACTGTTGCTTGTCTCCATTTTTCCTTTTAGGTTTTTTATTTTTTGGCTTGTTTTGGAATCCTGCATCCACTTTTCTGTAATAAGCCTTACTGAACCCTGATTACTGAACACAAGACATATGTCAGTCTACTGAATACTGAATATTGAACACAAGACATATGTCAGTCTACTGAACACAAGACATATGTCAGTCTACTGAACACTAAACACAAGACATATGTCAGTCTACTGAACACAAGACATATGTCAGTCTACTGGACACTGAATACTGAACACAAGACATATGTCAGTAGACTGGACACTGAATACTGAACACAAGACATACAGTATGTCAGTCTACTGAAGGCTGAAACGGGGCTAGGCAGTGCCTGTGCAGTGGTGTTTCCCTTGAAAGGTCCTTGAGAGTGGTCTGTGTGCTTATTAACCATGCTGTACGCGCGATCACTACCCTATCTGACAGACAGTAGGCAGGAGACGGCTTTCCTCCTCTTCCTCATCTTTATCCCCAGTGATGCATTACCCTAGCGACACATCACCCTGACACCTCACTCCGGCCGTACTGACTTTTCATCATCAGTTCAAAGCTTTGACCAACCTCAATCATCAGTCATCAGCTCGCTGTAATAACCCTGGGTAAAAGGTCGGAGTTGACCTGGAGGTCACCCATCTGCAGACATGTATTTTCCACCGTGGTCAGTGCGGCTGGGTAACAGTAGCCTGTGCCGGCCTTTTAAACTGCAAGTGGTGACAGCACTTGACACCGAGGGCCCTGCGCACACTCTGGGGAGACACCCCTGGCTCTGTGACAGCTAGGACCGCGTCGCGCCACGTCCCCAGGTAACAAACACCTCTCACCTTCAGTTTGCGTGATATTCCATTGACCTTTATTAAAATTCCATAGCGTGTCGCTGCACTCACAGTGTCTGAGGTACCTCACAAGAGTGTCCTAAGGCTCCTTTAGTTTGAACTTGATTTATTGGCAAGTTACAGAGCTTTCGAAACTTTTTATAATTCGTTTTGCACATGTCCATTAGCACAGAAATAAAGCATTGCAAACATGTAACGAAACAAAACATGAAAATTTAACATTATGCTGTAAAGGTCAGATTGACGTCATTCAGTGCTCACAATTTTAACTGGAAACTCACTGTCATTGTTCGATTAAATGAAAGAGACATATTGGTTATAGCGGAATCTTTGATTCTAAACTGACAAACAAATAACCAATCGCTAAACTGACAACCAAACAATCAATCAAGCTAACTGACGAAAAAAAACGAACTTAATGGTTAACTAACCAGGATAACTAATCAACAAACTTATTAGAGATAATGGAAAGAGCTGTTCAGTGCCATTGTTAGGGATGGCAGCCAGTGAATCAGTGCGACCTTTGACCTTTGAAAGCAGTGCATTGTCTTATCACCCTCAGTCAGAGTCATATCTACATAGAAGGAGTCCTATTCCTGGATGGCACCTGATTGTGATGTGAGTTTGGGCCGGAACTGGGCCGAGTCTGACCCAGAGCCCATTGTTGTTGTGCTGCCGGTAGGTAAACAGCGCTGGAGGTGCAGTGTAAGGGGGGGTAAAGACCGCGTGAGGGGTACGGGGGAAACAAGTGGGGGAGCGGGCGAGCGGGCGGCGCTTTCCTGCTGTGCTAAGCCAGCAAACATGCTGAAGATGCGAAAGCACAGGATAGAGAAATGTCTTCTATACCCTTCACAGTGGAGAGACGGTGAGGAAGAGGAGGAGAGAGAGAGGAAGAGGAGGAGAGAATCACATAGATAGAGGGAAAAGGACGGAGAGGAAGAGAAAGGAAAAGAGGGGAGGAGAGGAAGACAGAGATAGAGGAAAAGAGGGAGAAGAAGAGAAAGACAGGAGGAGAGAAAAATAAAGATAGAGAGAAAGGGAGGGAGAGAAAGAAAGAAAGAAGGAAAGGAAAAGGGAAAGAAAGAGAAAGAGAGTAAGAGAAGGAGATAAAGAGAGAAGGACATACGAAAGACAGTGATAGTGAGATGTCCTTCGAGTTTAAGCTAAGCAGGTATTACAACTTCACAAGTTTTGTACAGATGCAAGATGTTGTGGAGCATTGATTGATTCAGGTACTTGTCATTAAGATGGATTGCGGCAGCACTCCCAGACGCTGTGCTGGGTTCTTCTCACATTCACCATGACACACAAGAAAACGGACACTAATTCACTAAATATAGAGAATGCTGCAAGCTTGTACTGTCCTGCAAAGTTCAGTCAGGCTCCGCTAAAGCATTTTTCTTTACACAAGGTCAAAGAAAGTACTCAAGACATTTTAAACCAAATTATTACCGTGTTACGTAATAAAGCCACGCATTTAAGCACTCGGACATACTACTCGGCACTACTTCGAATATCGTTTACATTTTAGAAAGTTTACATGTATTCACATTTCTACCCTCATGTACTCAACACTAGCTTGTTTAGCTGTGATGGGTCCCTCTGAAGGGGTCTGCGTACAGGATCTCTCCACTGCTCACAGACACAGATGGATGGACATGCTGTGTCTCTTAAAGGAGCCGACTACTGCACGCAGACAATGCCTCAAAAGTCAAAAGTTGCCCAGGTAGCAGTTTTATCTCCATAAGTATACCCAGTAGTGACAACATCAGTAAATATCACCACACACGCCCACATGGGGCACTATGGCCACCAAACCCAAACAAACACTCACACGGACATGCATACACACACTCACACACACGTACGCCTCCGACGGGATCCTTAGAAGTCCTGAAGCTCGGAGCACTCACCGGCGTCCCGTAGCGTGTATGAGTGAGTTTGTGTGGAGGTCCCTCGGAGAACTCACTGGTGTCCCGTAGTGTGTGTGAGTGAGTGTGTGAGTGTGTGAGTGTGTGTGGAGGTCCCAGGTATCCAGAGGGCTCCTCTGCTATCCCGCTGCTGCTCCCTGCTCTGCCTTTGTCCCAATCAGCCGAGCTGGACGCCCTAAGCACTATTAAAGCTCTTATGAGGTAATCTTATGCCTCCAACGTAACCTGAGAGCCAGGGCGCCATGAAGGGTGCCTCTCACACACACACACACACACACTCACACACACATGCAAACACACACATGCAAACACACACACACGCACACACATACAAACACACACAAACACACACACACATACATACAAACACACACACACACAAACAAACACACACACCCACATGCTAACTGTACCTCTTACCTGAAATTGGATGTAAATGCAGCTGTTTGGGGTGGTCTTTCTGCATCCCTCTCTGTCTGACAAGAAGTGTGTGAGTGAGTGAGTGAGTGAGTGGGAGTGTGAGTGTGTGGGGAGGAGTGTGTGTGTGTGTGTGTGTGTGTGTGTGTGTGTGTGTGTGTGTGTGTGTGTGTGTGTGTGTGTGAGAGAGAGAGAGCTGCTGTTGCTGCTGCTTCTGCTCTGTCTGGGAGCCTCTGGAGTTTCCCTGAGTGAGGGAACCAGCTCAGCTCAGCTCTTTCTTCTCTTCTCATCTCCTCTCATCTCTTCTCCTCTCCTCTCTCCTCTTCTCCTCTTCTCCTCTTCTCCTCTTCTCCTCTCTCCTCTCTCAGTTCTCTGCTTTGACGCAGCAGAGGACACTGGGACCGAATCTTCTCCCCTGGCTGCCTGCCTGCCGACTACGCAAACACAACTACATCTCAGGGGTGTACAAAGATTTATCTAATCCCTTCAACCTCTACACCTTTAACACTTACACACACACACACACACACACACACACACACACACACACACACACACACACACACACACACACACACACTCACTAACATACATACACACTCACTAACATACATACATACACAGTCAAACAAATACTGTACATAAACACACACAAACACACCAATGCATACACACTGACTCATGCAAACAGCCCTTGGGACCTGACTCAGTCTTAGCTCGTGGACTAGTGGGCAGAAGGACGGGTGACAATGTCACATCCAAGTCATGCACCCACACACATACATACACACAAACTCTCTTTCACACACACACACACACACACACACACACACACACACACACACACACACACACACACACACACACACACACACACACACACACCCTTCACTGCACTGTTGGGCTTTATGGTGCTTCTGGTGTGTGTGTGCGCCGATCCCAAGAGTGCTGCATGGTTCAGGTGTGTGTGTGTGTGTGTGTGTGTGTGTGTGTGTGTGTGAGTGTGAGAGAGAGAGCGAGGTTGTGTGTATGTATGTGTGTGGGTGCATGACTTGGATGCGACATTGTCACCCGTCTTTCTGCCCACTAGTCCACAAGCTAAGACTGGACTGTGAAAGCACACTGTGGCACTCTGCGGTCTCGCTGCCCGTCTGTGCTAAAGTCCGTCATGCGCCCGAGTGAGAAAGGTGTCTTTCCCAACGGTCAGCTGCCAATCTCACATTAAACACCTTTCTCTTAATCTCCGCACTCATTAAATCCATAGGTGAAGGTTAAGTGAATGTCACAGAACCTTAATTATTCAGGAAGTGCTTGAGAGGTGAGCGCAGCTCCGCTGTGCACTGAGAGATAAGCTTGCATCTGTAGAGATTAACGCGAGAAAAGAAACACTTCGGCCTGAAGAGAGTTTTCAAGGGAATATTAAGATGGATTTGAGTTTGGATTTACGGATAATTATGGGGTTGGGCACGACATAGCAATTATAAAGGAGAAATCAAGGGTGTCTGTTTCTAATTTAAGGGACTCTTACAGTTTTTCTCAATTGCTTATACACATTTTTTGAAAGCATACCTCATCTTCTCAAAACTCTAAACACAAATCCCAAAACCACACACATAAAATGCAAAACCCTACATATCTCCTACAAAATGCTACTTTGCCTTCAAAACAATGGAATGTCTCCTCAAAATGGTATTTTGTGTTCAAATGACTACTACTACTATGAATGGGAAAACACCAGTATGAAGGCCTTATCAGGAGCATTATGCCTTTTCATGTTATTGTACATTGCTTACTCCTGTTGTAAAATATAACTGTATAATGTTTTTACTCACAGATAAAACAACACACAAATATACAGTAACAACAAATTATTTATTTTTTTAAATGTGCAATAGAATAGAAAATCTGTACTGTATTGTAATTCAATCCAATGTTATTTTCAAGTGTTTTACAACACTGTGTATGTATATTTCTGATACAATATTGTCATGTTTGTTTCAGAGAGTTCTTTAGCTAGAACAGGATGCAGCCTAGTTTTTTTTTTCCTTTTTTATTTTACATTTTTCTTTCTTTTTTGTTGACTGTACTGGCCTATATCCTATTGTTTGTTCTGTGCAAATCATTTACACATTCAGTTGTGTTTGCTGTGATGTATAGACTACAACACTTTTGGAAAAAATAAAGAAATATTTTGGTTGTTACTGTATATTTGTGTTTTGTTTTATATTTGAGTAAAAACATTATACAGTTATATTTTACTACAGGAGTAAGCGTACAGTAACACTGAACATTAAAAGGCATAATGCTCCTGATGAGGCCTTCATACTGGTGTTTTCCCATTCATAGTAGGGTTTTCCATTTAGCATATCAGTGTTCAATCGATGCTTAGAAATGTCTACTCATATAATGGTCTGTGTGTGTCATTTGAAAACAAAATACCCTTTTGAGGTGACATAACATTGTTTTGAAAGCAAAGTAGCATTTTGCAGGAGATATAAAGGGTTTTGCATTTTGTGTGAGTGGTTTTGGGATTTGTGTTTAGAGTTTCGAGAAAATGAGGCATGCTTTCAAAAAAATGTGTGTAAGCAATTGAGAAAAACTGTGAAGTTCAGCAGAATTGGTTTAGGGAGTTGGCACATGAGTTACAGGTTATGGTTAGCCTGACGATGTCATACTCATAATTCTAGTCAGAATATGAGTCTGATATCGCTCCATTGGGCTGTGATTATGGGGCGTGTTTCAACCGAACCAGGAGAAAAAATGCCTCTTCGCTCAATTGGTTACCTACAACCAATCAGAACAACGTAGTATGTGACCAGGGGCAGCTGATACATTCCACTTTTACCGGATCCCGTAGGAAGGAAGGCAAAAACATCTTTTCGATTGACAAATGCCTTAATCGCGTTTCTCTGTTCCTCTTTCAAAATGAATGCACTGGCAATGTCTAAATGGACTCGAATCTATACATTTCAGCTCTCCAGCGGCAGCCATGTTTGTTGAAAACGAATTCAACTCGTGTGTTGGTGACGTGGTTGGTTACGTTACTTTTGATCATCTGTCCATCATCGTATAAAGCCCGCCTTAACAATTTGATTGGTACGGCCAATATCTGTCCGCAGATAATTTCTCCTCAATGGAGTCATCAAGTTCCAGTTTTTGTGTGTAAACAATTGAGAAAAACTGTAATACTAATGTCAACAATTCAAACCTATGTGTATTTAAATATTGTGTAAATACCGCATGTTAATGATATGATGCTTGTAAAGGTTTCTTGGTATTGATCTTTAAAAATATAACAATGTTACATAGTTTTGGTAAAGGCAATTTGCTATCAGTTTAACACATTGATTTATTGTTATGTTCACATAAATATTGATTATGGGAACTACTTTTAGCTAAAGTTATAGGAACTACTTCTCTGTTATGTGTATGATACCATTGATGTAGTACTGAGCGGCGCATTGATACACTGAACTAGAGCAGAAAGTTCATGCTTGTAACGTGACTAAAGACAATGCAGTAAAGCAGGGGTTTTCAACTGGTTTTGTCCCAGGGACCACCATTCTGACTAGAAAGTAATTTGCGGCCCACTGATGTGTCTGCATGCGTGTTTGTTACCGCCACGCCCCCTCCCCCCGCACAGATATTCTGCCTATAACACTTAAATATGTGAAATTATCAGGGTAGATCACCACGCCCCCTCCCCCGCGCAAATATTCCGCCTGTAGCACTTGTCAGTGTAATCGCTGAATATGGGTCTACATCAGTATATTTCAAGCGAATTTATAAAAATGCTGCAATGCCGCCGCAGACCACCAGGGGGCCACGGACCCCCGGTTGAAAACATCGTTAACTTTACTCTATATCTAGATCTACAACATTGATTGATGTAAGTCATTTATCTATAACATTGATTGATGTAAGTCATTGATTTGTAAAGTTTGTGAAAGTTTATGTTAATGATTAAGGTAAGGCGAGACTATGATTAAGTTTTAAGTCTCTGATAACCTATTGATCTTTGATGGTTATATCAGAGATCAATAGGTAAATAGAATATACAATAATACAATATATAGTTATGACATACTAACCTGTTGAGATGAAATGTTGAAGATGTTGGGACCAAGTGACTTCAAAGACGATTTGTTGATCTGTTGATACTGGGATCCATTTTACTCCTTGACCTGATGAGGTGATTGGATGTTGTGATCAATCTGATAATCTGTTGGGGTGCTTGTTAATGTTGTGACCCCTTGACCTGCTGATGTGATTTGTTAATGTGATCAATCTGATAATCTGTTGGGGTTACTTGTTAATGTTGTGACCCCTTGACCTGATGAGGTGATTTGTTGATTTTCTCCTTTGACTGATATTAAGTGGAAAGTGGATCGGGGAGAAGCACAATCGATGGCATTTTTTCATGTTGGCGCTGACATACATACACATACACACACACACAGACACACACACACAGACACACACACACACACACACACACACAGACACACACACACACACACACACACACACACACACACACACACACACACACACACACACAGCTCATGCCAAAACACAATGATACCTGACTCTTCACAGTTCAACACACACTATCAGGAAATAATCTTGTGACTGTAACTGTAAGATACAGACACTCTGAACAATTTCTAAGAAAGTTATCCATCCTGGCTCTGCAACAAGAAACCAAGACATTCATACCAGTGACTGTTTTAAAACTGGACCACAGTGTTCTCTCTAACGGCACATCCATACAGAGATAGCAGTGCACAGCCTCCCAGTTGAACCCCTCTATGATGAGGCTAATCTCCCAGCTGAACCCCTATATGATGACGCTAATCTCCCAGTTAAACCCCTCTATGATGATAGTAATCTCCCAGTTGAACCCCTCTATGATGAGGCTAATCTCAAAGTTGAACCCCTCTATGATGAGGCTAATCTCCCAGTTTAACCCCTCTATGATGAGGCTAATCTCACAGTTGAACCCCTCTATGATGACGCTAATCTCCCAGCTGAACCCCTCTATGATGAGGCTAATCTCCCTGCAAACACTCCATCATTCTCAATTCTTCTTCTCTGGTTTTATTTTAAATGTATTGAATTACATTTAATTGTAACTGAATTGATTCTTTCATGGCATGAATTTTATTCTGAGATTGTCAGATAGATGACGCAAAATTACTAATTATCATTATTATCATTTCCATAATAATAGAAGGACACAATAGAAAATAATCAGTAGAGCACAAAATGCTCAAATAAATATTCATACTATCAAACGGTTGATTTGACCTTTTATTTCTTGTGATCATGTGAAAGCTATATAAATGCCTGCATAATAATCATCTAATACTATTTTTACACACATATTCCAGTCTCTGCTCTTCTGTCAGCTCTGCCAATCAAAACAACAAAACAGCCTCCTGGTCTGGCCGCATCCAGTTGAGACTGCAGGAACAGGACGTTAAATCCATACTGGGCCACGTCCCTACTCTCACTGTTTTGCTGAACCCTTAAAAACAATGAAAACTTCAAATCAAAGTTCATTTTCACCCCACCTCGGGAAGGACGGCCAAGTTGGCAGCGCCAGAG
>NC_045156.1:12969122-12984122 GCF_900700415.2 Clupea harengus | reverse complement strand
TGGACTCTAAAGGCTTCCCTCTCTCCACGTCCTTAAATGGGCTTCTGTGAATAATGCATGAAGACGAAGACCCGCTCCGCAAGTGTGTCACGAGGACCGACCGACCTACACACACAAACATCGTCCTCTCCTCCTCCATATCCTCCCTTCACAGAGAACCCACATGTACGACACATCTTATACTGACTTAGCACAGTTGCGCAAGTTTACTGTACGGCACATATCATACTGACTTAGCACAGGTGCGCTAGTTTACTGTACGGCACATCTCATACTGACTTAGCACAGGTGGGCTAGTTTGCTGTACAGCACATCTTATACTGACTTAGCACAGGTGCGCTAGTTTACTGTACGGCACATCTCATACTGACTTAGCACAGGTGCGCTAGTTTACTGTACGGCACATCTCATACTGAATTAGCACAGGTGCGCTAGTTTACTGTACGGCACATCTCATACTGAATTAGCACAGGTGCGCTAGTTTACTGTATAGCACATCCTGCTTCCTATAGGAGGAAAAGGCTCCTGTTAAGCAACCAGAGGAAAGACTTGTTTTTTTATCTCCAAACAACATGTACAGAGGCAGAGAGAGAGAGAGAGAGAGAGTAGGGGGGGAGGGGAAGGAAGAGAAGAGGCATTCTCGAGCTTAGGCTCGTGATGAAATATTAACTCCAACAGGATATTTTAAGACATCCTTTCTCTTGCTGGTATAAAGAAATGGTGCCATGGCTCTCCCATCCCTGACTCACATGCTACATCAGCAGAGCCTGAGAGAGCCACGCTCATCAGAGAGTCCTGGAGTTGGAGCTGGAGCTGGCTGACTCTGCTCAGACACACACACACACACACACACACACACACACACACACACACAAACACACACACACACACACACACACACACACACACACAGCTGGTACTGAATGACTGTCTGCTCTCACACACACACACACACACACACACACACACACACAGCTGGAACTGAATGACTGTCTGCTCACACACACACACACACACACACACACACACACACACACACACACACAGACACAAACACACACACGGCTGCATGCCAGTGGGATGTGGTGGCCTTTAGAATGAATAAAGCAATGAATGAATGCCAAAAAGTCCGAAGAAATGGCTGTGCTGGGACACACTCTTCAACCGAGGCTGATACTGAGCATGAGCACACCAGCCTCCACAGAAGCAATTAGCTTTGGAGCACAACGCCCCAAAAGGACACCTTAAAATGAAGACATTTCCCAGCAAATCCTACCATCATTTATAGAATCCCCGCTACTGTCGTGGCATACATACTAAGCAGTATGAAGGACACTCTGCATAAGGTTGGGATTAGACGGTGCTGGCTGGCTGGCTGGATTGATGCTGTGAGATATATGATGGCATGTCCCGTACGTGTTCAGCATCTCTCACAGCTTCTGCATACAGATGGGGGCTTTACGAGGGAGCACAGATCCATTGCACATGCAGTCTCAATATCAGCTTTTATCGCTGCATTATATCATGCTGCCTGGCACCACGGAAAGAGACAAACACATACTCGCTCTTCGCTTGGCTTGGCTTCATCCCTCTCTCATCCCATGTACGCATCCAGCCTTTTGGATGCGTGGAATGTTAGATTGCAGATATCCCATCTTTCAGCACTGTACCATATTCCATATTCGGAATTCCGAATTCTGTTGTGGAATCCAGAAGGGTGCAGCACTGTGGGAAAGTCTTTCTCAGGTATTGGGCACGTGCAAATGCAAATGTGCCTCAATGACTTCAGCCTCTAGGGGACACTGATGTTCACTTTTCCATCTCCCGTTTAGACCAAGCCCGGCCTTACATCATAGTTATGTTTCCAACATTAAACCTTCTTTACATTGAATTGGATTGATATGTCGATACACAACCTGCACACAAACACACAGGTACACACACACACACACACACACACACACACACATCTGTTCTCCCTGACTAAGCATGTGTACATCTCTCCAGGCTCTGGGTTTTACTAGAGGTTAAGAACTCGCCCCCTGCCTCTCTGGAGCCCGGCTCATAAACAGCTGACGGATCACCCTGGCAGCCATGAGTCCTGTCCCATGGGTACCCGTCTTAATTACGGTGAGAGCTGGCCTTGTGTGTGTGAGTGAGTGAGTTTGACTTTCTCTCGCACTCTCTCTCTGTGTGGGTGTGTTTGTGGGGTTTGTGTGTGTGTGTGTCTGCCTTTGTGTGCATGTATGCATGTGTGTGTGTGTGTGTGTGTCAGCGTGTGTGTGTGCATGTATGCATGTGTGTGTTGCTGTGTGTGCAGCCATCCAGCCCTGGGCCGTATTAATGCTGACCTGAGGACCATTCAGCCCTGGGCCATATTAATGCTGACCTAAAGATCCAGCAGCTGGTTACCCACATCCACGCACACACAGACACGCTCAAACATCCACAAACACACAGACACACTCACACACCCACCCGCCCGCCACACACAGACAAGCTCACACACCCACAAATGACTCATAACAAATGACAGAAATACAGATGCTAGCAAAAGTACACATTCACCCCAAACATGTGTATATGTAAACACATACACACACCCTCTAAAGTACACTTTCACCACAAACATGTATATATGTAAACACATACACACACCCTCTAAAGTACACATTCACCACAAACATGTATATATGTAAACACATACATACACCCTCTAAAGTACACATTCACCACAAACATGTATATATGTAAACACATACATACACCCTTTGAAGTACACATTCACCACAAACATGTATATATGTAAACACATACATACACCCTTTGAAGTACACATTCACCACAAACATGTATATATGTAAACACATACATACACCCTTTGAAGTACACATTCACCACAAACATGTATATATGTAAACACATACATACACCCTTTGAAGTACACATTCACCACAAACATGTATATATGTAAACACATACATACACCCTTTGAAGTACACATTCACCACAAACATGTATATATGTAAACACATACATACACCCTTTGAAGTACACATTCACCACAAACATGTATATATGTAAACACATACATACACCCTTTGAAGTACACATTCACCACAAACATGTATATATGTAAACACATACATACACCCTTTGAAGTACACATTCACCACAAACATGTATACATGTAAACACATACATACACCCTCTGAAGTCAGGTGACAGCCTCTTGATGACTGCCTTCATTAGTCTCTCCTCCAGTTCAAAAGCTTGGCTATGCTGCATTTGTATGAGCCAGGTTGGTGCTTTTGATGCAGCGCTATTAAATAGAGAAGAAACTACGCGGAAGCGGCTCATGTGCCTGTCAAAAATGGGTCAAAGGGTCAACATGCTGTGCAGGACAACCCAATGCTGGATGACACAAACACACACACACCTTTCCTTTTGACAAGTGGGGAAACACTAATGTTAAGACAGTGGATGACCAGTGGAGTGGCTTGAGGAAGTAGACAGAAAAGCCACGGCTCTGAATAATGTGAGAAGAATTAGTCTTTGTCACTCTGTGTATCATTAGTATACTGCTGCCCCATCTATGTCTGTAGTCCTCCCATCTCTCTCTCACAGTCTGTCTGTCTGTCTCTCTCTCTCTTGTGTTCCTCTGATCTCTCTCTGTCTTTCTCAACTTACCCTCCTCCTGCTTCTACCACCCCCTTCTCCAATACCACTCTCCCTCCCTCTCTCTCTCTATCATGTTCCTCTGATCTCTCTCCTCCTGCTTCTACCACCCCCTTCTCCAATACCACTCTCCCTCTCCCTCTCTCTCTGTCTCTCTCTGTCTTTCTCCTTCACTGTCACCCATCTCTCGCCCACCCATCCTTCCCTCTTCAATGAGGAGCCTATTAATAGTACACTCTGTTCTCTCCTCGATAGAAAAGTGCACAAGATGGTTGCTACGTATGCTGTTCTCCTGCAGGAGGAGGGGAGAGGTGGAATCAGACACTCTGTTCAGCACGTGCTGTCCTCACCCATCTCAGTCTCCAGTCTCCTCTCCTCTCCTCTCCTTTCCTTTCCTCTCCTCACCCATCTCAGTCTCCAGTCTCCTCTCCTCTCCGTCCGTCCTGGGGAAGGACAGACAGAGAGCTAATAATACCACCTGAAAGGCAGCCAGGTTGTTTGAAAGTGCACGGATGCGGCCAGGCCACACCCTCCCCAGCCTCTCATCTAATTCTATCCCCTCCGGCATGGTTTCCCTGTTTGTCTCCTCAGGTAGAGATGCTCACGTGCACCTCAGGGTGAACAGCACAGCAGCACTGCAGTGCAGAGCAATGATCGTCAAACAGTGGTACGCACTGATTCTGAACATACACACACTAACACACACACACACTCGCTCACACGCAGCGTGGAAGAGAAAATAAAAAAACAACACAGAGAGCAATTATAGCAACACCGAGGACATAGTTCAGTGGCACCCCTGAATTCTTAAAACACACGTACACACACGTACACACACACACACACACACACACACACACATCATTGAAAAGGAGAACACACACAGCCTTGACGAGGGGAACACACACAGCTTGCAGGAGGAAATGAAAGAAACACACAGACAGATTTCATTATTACTCTTCTCATCTTCATTGTTAATGTTTTAAAATTTTTTTCTCTTTTTGTTAAGACAGTTATGATTATATGGAATTGATTTTCAGTCCAAAGATTGTCCTCTTGTTGACCTGGTAAAGTGCATCTCATATTTTCACATGTTTGCAACAGACAGTAGCTTATTCTCCCTCCTGTTTTCCAGTGTAGATACTTTATCATACATTTTAACTGTCATCATATAAAAAAAGAACATTTCAGCTTTGTAGAGGTGGTGATGGTACGGACACAGTCATGGGCAGTGGCTGTTGTGTGTGTGTGTGTGTGTCGAGCTACATGTTTTTGGGAGTGTCACAGCTGGCTATAGAACTACAGAGAAAAACACACACATGCCTGGGCGTACGCACACAGACACACACATGCACACACACATTTTCTTTTTTTGGATTGCATAATTAAGTCCAGTTTGGTTAGCGATGGAAGTGGTGGATGGGCTGCTGTATGAGCGGCGTACAGTCTGAGAGAGAAGCCTCCATTGTCTCTACCTTCGGCACACACCACCACCACGGCAGTCAATTACTCCCCCCATGTCACGCTCTCGAAGAAACAGCAAGAACAACAACACAGCAGCAATAACAAGCGAAAGCATATGGCAGGTCTTCAGCCGGAGACCACGTCTGTGCGCGTCCGCGGTCAACTCTGGATAACACTCAGTGGACATGTCTCTGAGAACGCCGCCGGCGGGACAGTCAGTGTGGACGTTGGTGGGCATCCTTCAATGCCAACGATGAGGCATGATCATGGGATGCCAGGTGAGGGATAGAGGCTAGATCCGGGGCCCGATCAGACCCAAAGCTGAGCCAGACACCCGGCTCCGAAGTTAGCCTCTACGCAAGAAAGCACTGAGAACATTCAATGAATCAGCAAAACCATGAAAAATAAATAAATAAATAAATAAACAAATAAATAAACAAACAAGAAATCGAGACTCGCGTGCAGCAACAGGCTCAGTGATAGCCGTGGCCAACAACTGTCTCCAGTCTCCAGGAACAAAAAAAAACAAACATTTTAAATGGTGCGGAGAGCACAATGCTTTCGGAAGAGCAGCTGGCTCGCTGTGGGTGACTGACCAACCACCGTGTGAAACTTTGAGTCTGAAGGTCTTTCTTCTGTGGAAACTGGCATTCCCATAGCTCAATGGTGACAGTAGGTGCTAGCAACACCAGCACCACAGGGCCGATTCTCAGGTAACACACACAGTGATAAAAAATGTATCCGTCACCTGTGCTGTAAGTTGCTTTGGATCAAATTGTCCGCTAAAATGAATTGGTGTAAAGGTAATGAAAAAAGCCGCAGTCTGTGTGTCTGTGTGTGCGCGTCTGTGTGTGTATTTGTACGTGTAGGATGCATCTCTCATGTACCAACCACATCAGCATGCATAGACATAAACGTCCCTGCTCTCCTTAGCCAAGGTATAAGAATGGCCTTGCATTTACATCTCTCAAACCAGATAACATACACACATACAGTCTCTCTCTCCATCTATTTCTATTTATCTCACACACACACACACACACACACTCGCACAGACACACAATTTATTATGTGCATACACCTTATCATGCCAGTGTTGAAACCATGAATAAATAAATGATTATGCATAACTTCATAACTGCAGGCCCTGAGGCTCGTGTGGGTTTTTCAATGACGCTTGGAATCTTCACCCCTTGACACAAGTTAAGACCTGATGGCAGTAGAAGGATTGCCTCGGAAAAGAAGCCATCTTGCTCGGGTCCTGCCTTACTCTGTGCCACCCTCCAGAGGGCAAAGCAAAAGCCAGGTGTGTGCTGGCATCAAACCCGCTGCTGGCGCTAGTTGGGGAGAACATCATTAACTGGGTCTTCAGGAGCTCCACACACAGCCACAACACAAATTAAAATACCTGTCGAGTGATGCCTACACGTCAAGAACATGAAGCTGGTTCGTCTAAATCCTGTGCGTGTGCAAGGTGACGAGGCAGAGGCTGCCATTTATGTTAAGTACCACGCCTTTGCGTGCATTAACAATGAATGGCAGAAATTGCTTCTAAGACTAAAGGTGATTAAAACTACTTACTCTCTTATCCTGATGTCCAGTGGCACATGGTCCGGTTACAGGCCACCTCTACTCTCTCAAGGCTGCTGGACAAGTAGACTCTGTCTTCACACAGTTCCAAACCGCTACGCAGATCTAATCTATGTTTCAATGTTTATGAGAATTTAAGAGCTCTAAGTATCTACTGTCTTTTAAAGAGCGTGAACACATATGAGCTTGGTCTACACAAACACGTCATGTTTCTCAGTTCTCCTCCAAATCGTGACTACCCTTGGAACAGATGAGGCCTGGATCACCTCCTGAGACAGCTGCTCTTTGGGGTGTGGAAGGTCAAGCAGAGCCCATCGGTCTGAGGGGGGCTATCAGAGCCCGCTGTATGAATGCTGATTGTGCCCTCTTCCCGATCACTTTAACCTCTCTCTCTCTCTCTCTCTCTCTCTCTCTCTCTCTCTCTCTCTGTTTTCTCTCTAACCCTTCCATATAGGAAGGTACCAGTATGCATGCCTTTGTCTACGGACTGTCCTGCCTTTAAAACACATCCTAATGTGGGCAGCAGTATTCATGTTCAAAATGACTAATTACTTACATTGCACATTGTATTGTATCATATTGTATTATGCAGATAAAAATTATATGCATATATATATATATATATAGTGAGATAGAGGAGATAAATATATTATTATATAGCATATTTAGCTATCTATCGCTGTGTTTTGTTTGGACTGAACTGAAATACATGCCACTAGGAATGTTCTGAGGTCATGCAATACTAGGGTAATAGAATAAAAATGTCTTTTTTTTCTTTTTCACACTCTCTTTTCTACGTCTTTGTTATTTAAAAGGCAGTTAACGGGAAGCATCTTTTCTAAAGTCCACCACAGTTGTCCTCATTTATGAGAAGAACAAGTCCAAGACTCAAGTTCAAATGAAATCGAAAAAGTACACTACAATATGTGGATAGAAAAATAATCTTATATCAACGCTACAACTATGGGCACGCTAACACTTCGCTAGGAATACTTACAGTATCAACTACAGTGTGGCTTGTTTCAGCTGAAATGTCTCTTGAATATCAATAACTTTGTCTATCTCTGCAGTGGCTTACAGAAACGATTGCACTATAGTCTATATGGAATGCTTTTGTCCTTTCTTAAGTGGAATGTACTTTAAAATGGAAGACGTCGACCAACAGTGTTAGTGAGAGACGGACACAGAGCCTCTGTTCCTCTCGTTAGACGGTTTCGCTGCATGGGCGTACTCAGATGCAAGCAGCATGAGACATGGGTCAGAAGCAAGCAAGCCAGGCTGCGAACACAAAAAGATCTATAAAACATCGCCAGCATACTAGGGGGACCACCCAAGGTCATGACACCCATGTGATTAGCCTAACGAGACGTAAACGAAACTAACGAAGCCAGGGGGTGGAGAGAAACACAGCACTAAGAGACATTCAATCTGTCTTCGAAAGCTCTGAAGTAGCATTGGTGAGGAGATACCTGCTGGAAGGGTGTCCACATGACATGTACCCTGTCCAGCTGTTTAAGACAAAAGATAGGGGTGGGGGGGGGGGATTAGTGAAGAGCATTCAGTCTGATACCTGATACTGACACATAGTGAGAATATCATAGTGAGAAAAAGTCTGTTATTACATTAGTGCTTTTCTCCATGTGGGCTCGTACATTCTTCTGGTGATGTCTCTGAGCATAGTGAGGGGCATGGTGACAGGGCAGAGGCTTTTTTTAAATGTCCCTTACACTGAACACAGAGCGTTAGGATTTGTTTCGCAAATAGCTTATTTTTTTCTTTTCTCTTTTTTTTTTTTGAGCAGCATGGACACGCAGCAGCATCAGGCTCTGCGGTGCGGAGACAACACGGGTGTGTGTGTGTGAGAGGCACAGACAACACGGCTGTGTGTGTGTGAGGCACAGACAACACGGGTGTGTGTGAGAGGCACAGACAACACGGGTGTGTGTGAGAGGCACAGACAACACTAGTGTGTGTGTGAGAGTCACAGACAACACGGTGTGTGTGTGAGAGGCACAGACAACACGGTGTGTGTGTGAGAGGCACAGACAACACAGGTGTGTGTGTGTGAGAGGCACAGACCACTGCGCTTTTGTTTGTCTCAGATTAAGAAGTCCCTCACGACCCCCACAGTTTGCACTAAAGCTGGTTAGCGCGCGACATGGTGAGATGGAAGCAGCCACACACACAAAGCTAATCCATGCAGACATTAAATATTTGGGGTTTTAGATGAGGGACTGGCATTAAGTACTAGGAGGGAGGGGGCAGAGAAGTGGATGGATGGTAAACGGGGGCCTATATAGGGGGAGTGGGCACACAAAGTCCCTCAGCTGAAACACGGAGGTGCCTACTACACCTGTTCCTCGACAGTGCACAGCCCTCTGAATCCATCGCCCTGGAAACAGGAAGTCCAATGCTTAATTTCCTCTCCTGGTGTCCCATGCCCTTCTCCTGACCTGGAGGAGAAATTTCCAGAAGCCTATACATCCGTCAGCATTTTCTTGATGTTGACATAGTTTGTGTTGGCCAACGTGCAGTTGGCCTTTATGATGTTCTCGTCCTGGAAGTCTTCGTTGCTGTTGTTGACGCCCTCCTGTATCTCCATGTAGTCAGACTTGCTGATGGTGGACCCGCTGCGGCTCCTCTTCAGCTCCTCGTTGGAGTCCTCCTTGGCCACGTTGACCTGCAGGTACTGCGCCTGCTCTTCTCCCTCCGTCTCGCGGTGGTAGAAGTAGTTGAAGTTGGACACGATGACGGGCACGGGCAGGGCGATGGTCAGCACGCCGGCGATGGCGCAGAGGGAGCCCACGATTTTGCCGCCGATGGTCGTCGGCGTCATGTCGCCGTAGCCCACGGTCGTCATGGTTACCACGGCCCACCAGAACGCGTCCGGGATGCTGTAGAACTGCGACTCGGGCTCGTCGGCCTCTGCGAAGTAGACGGCGCTGGAGAAGAGGATGACTCCGATGAAGAGGAAGAAGATGAGCAGTCCCAGCTCCCTCATGCTGGCTTTCAGGGTCTGGCCCAGAATCTGGAGCCCCTTGGAGTGTCTGGACAGCTTGAAGATTCGGAAGACCCTCACCAAACGGATGACCCTCAGGATGGCCAGAGACATTGCCTGTTGACCCTTTTCACCGTCATTCTCAGCCTTCTCTGCCAGCTCCGTCCCCAGGGTGATGAAGTAGGGGATGATGGCCACCACGTCGATCATGTTCATCATGTTGACGAAGAAGCTGGCCTTGCTGGGGCAGGCGAAGAAGCGCACCAGGAACTCAAAGGAGAACCAGATGATGCAGAGGGTCTCCAGGATGAAGAAGGGGTCTGTGAAGTAGGTGGAGGTGTATATGAAGGTGCCGTTGGCTGTCGGGTGTGGGGTCTTGATCAAGTCATCATCGTCGCTACGGAAGACGGGCAGCGTCTCCAAGCAGAAGCTGACGATGGAGATGAGAATGACCATCACGGAGATGATGGCGATGATCCGGGCAGGCCCCGAGCTCTCAGGGTACTCGAAGAGGAGCCACACCTGCCTCTGGAACTCATTCTCAGGCAGAGGCCTCTCCTCTTCCTTAATGAAGCCCTCATCCTCTCTGAAGAGCTCGATGGCCTCATCCCCGAGCTCGTAGAAGCGGATCTCCTCGGAGAAGACGTCCAGGGTCACATTCACCGGCCGTCGTAGCCTCCCACCAGACTGGTAGTAGTAGAGGATGGCATCGAAGCTCGGCCTGTTGCGGTCGAAGAAGTACTCGTTCCTCAGTGGGTCGAAGTAGCGCATGCGCTTCTTGGGGTCCCCCAGCAGCGTTTCGGGGAACTGCGAGATCGTCTTGAGCTGCGTCTCGAAGCGCAGGCCTGAAACGTTGATGACGACGCGCTCGCAGCACTCGTGATCCGCTTCTGGGTCATATTCCTGCGGCTGACTTGGCTGGGCTGCTGCCTCATCCGACGGGTCGCCGGTGGCAACAGTCATTCTGCAGGGGTGTAAGGCCTGCACCTTTCAAGCTGGGCGCCGCAGCCTGGCAGACTAGAGAGGCTGGAAGGTGGGATTGCGGCAGGTCAGGGTTGGGGGGGGGGGGGGGGGGGGCGTTGGGGAGGGGGGGGGCTCAACACCGTAGAGAGCCGAGGGCCACAGGATGTCACAAAGAAAAGCCCTGTGCAGAAGGAGCAGACAGAACCTTAACAGCCATGCTAGAACATCAACAGACATGACAACTGCAGTACTAACACACTAACACACAGCTTCTTCACCTTCAACACCTCAGTGTTCCCTTACATACGTCAACGTATTTCTGCATTATTCTACCTACACAGGGAAATAACAAAAGGTGTCACAGAAAAGGAGATGGATGTCGTTTTTTCGGGCAACAGTAATGATCTTTTATGACGGGCCGTGCGAGGTGCACAGTCAGACTGAGGGATTGCTTGTGACTTTGGGGTCATTCGTCCTCCTCTGCATTGGGCTGTAGCTGTATCCATTCACATAATACAGTGCACTCATACAGAAGTCACCTCAGCTATGCAGAGGGCATAAATCTCTCATAAGATCCTCTCATAGCACCACATATCAACACCACAACACTTGCATAGCTGTGCTTGCCTGCTCATATGTTCTCGTATGTGCACTTTATAGAAAAGATATGAATTGTTCCAGAAAAAGTCGCTGATTGTCTGCAGCTACCCTCATGCGCACACACTCGTACTCATTCAAATTAGGCTTTTTTTGTTGGAATGCCACTCAAATGGCACCGGCCTTTGAAATATTTAGCAGCATGAGATAAAATATTAAAGTGCAGAGAAACAGATTTCAGAGCTATTATTAAGCGGGAAGTTTTTTGTCCCATCTATCTTTTTAAACATGATCTGGAACAAATACTACTGCCTTTCCACTGAAACAAATTAATTCAAATTAAATATTGTAGATATTAAGTATTTTTTTTATCAAATTGGAAAAATAAAATCCACAAAAAAAATGGATTACATAAGTAAACGTCTTCCTGCACTTTCACTATAAACTACACCTTCTGCTGTAACGAGACCGAAACAATAATGTAATGTGGGTTGGTGCCCAGACATACTATACCTGCAAATAAACTTCTTTATCAAAGCCACGCCACCTGGCCACGGCGGGACGCGGACCGGTGCCAAAAATGAAAATATCCTTCAGTAGCGACGAAGGTGTCCGCGAACTCATATGGAAATGTATCCCAAAATATTCATATATATATTCCCAGGTTCCAGGTCCTGGCGTGTTCTGCAGCAGCTACCGGCGCACTGGGAGCATGATCCTGGCGCAGGAGGAGGGGGGAAGAACGCGGTACGGTGCGGGTGTGTCCTCGCCTCCCCCCGACGGTTCTCGGTCTCTACAGCAGGTTGTCGTGAGGAGACACAGAAAAAATTCGGTGACGTGGCTTCTAAACCAAAGTAGCAATGAGCACCTCCTCTAAAATTCAAAGGTGCAAGAATAAGCCAAATTGATCATATCCATTGGCATGTGCTGGCTGGATTGACGCCTGTAGGAACGACATTGAAAATAGGAATGTCATAATTGTTAGATGATTTATACCTGCCACAGATTAGCAAACATTAAGGAGGGAGTATATTTAATGAAACATGGCTTTCATCAACCTTAACTAATTTCATTGGGGATTATCAATCTGTTGAATGAAACGTTGCCACAAAATTCATCACACATCGTCAGAATTTCGTTATGAAAACAGTGATTTGATCAGATTAAATGTTTTTTTTTTTCGTGTATGGTGAACAATCGGGCATATCCCCCCCCCTGCTCTCTGAGAAGAAACGTGTTTACCGTGTTTCTTTTCCATCTGAAGTTCAAAGCTATGTTGCCTCAAAGCGCCGCAGGTTAGGCTACCTAAACAACAGCAGGTTGCTGTGCACATGCAAAGCCCGTGAGAGCCGCCAGTGGCTGTTTTCACCCCCATGCGCAAACACGTACAGTCATTAAAAACAGATTTATACACTGAATCGAATGACATGCATCAAAAATCACCATCTTTTGGCCACACACACATGATGCTTGAGGTTCTTCTGCTTCTGTATCCGCCCCTAATGCCGCTGCCCACCGGTATCGTGCGCCGATAATTGGATGCAAGACGCAGCAGACCACCTAAATGCAGCAACCTATGTTTTCCAGGTTCAGTCGGTCTGCCGCGGCTTTTCTCTTACGGCAAATTGTCATTAGTCGGTTAGTTAAAGCGTTAAAATGAAATCTGCAGTCAAGCAACGCTGTGCATACAAAAGACTGGTGCGGACGACTGGGCTGGGACACATACACCAGACTACACCACTCCTTACTTTTTCCGCAGCATGGGCAATTTAAAGGGAAAGGATCGCAGACACACGAGTGGAGAGTCAGCGACCTACTTTAATAGGTTTTCATCTTACGGAGAGTCGGAAGACTCTTACCTCTTTATCTCACGCTTCCAATTTGCTGAAAGAACAGAAGCCAGGAAGTTAATACAAAAGTTTTTTCTTGCTTTTTGAATTGTGAGAAGTGCACTTCGCCTGTCAGCATTTTGCAAAAACGTCATTGTGACACATCTAAATTTCTTGGAGTTTAAATTCGACTTTTTCTCTTGTGTTCAAATCTAAGCCACCTAGGAGCATCCCTAAACAAATTAGAAACGTATTTGCAGGCTCACTGAATAATTATCCTCTGAATGTTGACACTTCTACTCAGGAAGACCTCTTCATAGCCATGATCACCACATTCTTATACATTTTCACATTCACAACTCCTTATAAATGTACTGTGGGCACATTTTTACAGGGAAGCTTCGCAATGTGTCTTTAAAGCAGTCCGTACAAGTGGCATATCTTATACACACATAAGTACTGTTGCTAGAGTATTTACATTCTCAGTGTTTTGGTCTTTTTATGAAGAGCCAAACATTTAACCATCTTCAGACTCACTATCAGATGTTAAAACGATCTATTTCACACCTCCCACTACAGATACGTAGCCTTGATGGAGATGGTGCCTGGTCACAGAGGCTGGCATCGTTCCTCATTCATAGAAGATGACACTATATTTTACTACATTCCTTTCAGTGATCGAGAGTGGTTTCCTCAATAGAGTCCCTTGTCACAAACACACACACACACACACTAAATTGCCATGCCTGGTTGTTGCACTGAGAAAACTGCTCCAGTAAAGCAAGGGTCTGGTGAAGATCCAGTGCGGTCGCTGAACCCGACCCAATCGGCATGCTTCCACCCTGATGCATTCTGAAGTGCCTGGCACAACCCAATCAAGCAGAAAGCAGCTCACTACCCTGTTTCTCACAGTCAGTCACACCCCTCCTACCCTATAACCCTCCCCTCCCCCCCCACACGCACACACACACACACCACCACCACCACACAAGCATACATAAACTGGGCCACGCCGATCAGGCCCACATCACAACATCGAGGAACAACACCACGCTGCGATGGCTTGGATGTGTGACTGCCCCCAAGGAAATTGGATGAGATCCCATGAGGTCATTGGCGTTGTGAGAGGGCAGAGCTCCATAGACGTCACTGGAGCGGCAGCCATCTCCACATTGGGTCACGGGGACTCTAACTTTAACCCACTGGGTCACGGGGATTCAGACAGGGTAGCATAAGCATCATATTAGCAATGGCAGAAACCTCAAAGTGTTTTCTTTTAAATAAATCTAATGTATAAATCTTTTCAAAAGCATCAAAAATAAGTGAAATATATAGCAATGCACATTCCACAGACAAAGTTCCATCAGGACAACGCAAACCCAACCCTTGAGACCAGCTGTGGCCTTGTGCCAGCCTGGTTACATCACAGCTTCCCCAGCCCAGTGATAATTGTATAATTGTCAGATTTTAATGGCACAATGAGGCCCAGCCTAGCCTAGCTATAGCTATGTGACACATCCCAGATGCAGCCCAGTTCAGTTGCAAACTAGCTACAGTATAACTAAAACCCAGTCAAGTTCAGTAATAGCCCAGTCCAGTCCAGCCAGGCTACAGATGAGATACAGTACTACCCAGGCTAGCCCTAGTCAGTTTTCCCAACTACAGTACAGCTACAGTCTGACTACAGCTCATCGTAGTCTTAGCATAACCCATCCGCACACAGGCTAGCTACACTCAGGCGTCCACCTGACCCAGGCTTCTCCTCACAGTCTCACACACATGCAACACACACGGTTTCCTAGCCTACTCAGCTCCTTAATGGCTTTGCGGCCTCCCTCCGCTGACAGTTCAGATTTTATTTATGAGAGCGGCGGGCCATTA
>NC_045156.1:12961622-12964122 GCF_900700415.2 Clupea harengus | reverse complement strand
TATGTGTGTGTGTGTGTGTGTGTGTGTGTGTGTATGTGTGGGTGTGTGTGTGTGTGTGCGTGTGTGTGCGTGTGTGCGTGTATGTGTGTGTGGGTGTGTGTGTCTGTGTGCGTGTGTGTGTGTGGGTGTGTGTATGTGTGTGTATGTGTGTGCATCCACCTGCCCGCATACGTACCTCTGGCTTAGCCCGCTCCTGTGGCGCTTCAGAGTAAGTTGCTTCCTGGCATGATGCTCCTGAAAACGAACAGACAGGAGGTAGATGTCCTAAAGGTTTCATTCATTCAGTAATGAGGGCTTTTCTTGAGTGATTTATTTTAACGGGCTCCATTCTTGTGTGCCCATATGAGTTAACTCTGGGCATCTGCTCTAGACTCAGGAGGGTGTGTGTGTGTGGTGTGTGTGTGTGTGTGTGTGTGTGTGTGTGTGTGTGTGGGGGGGGGGGGGGTAAGTGTTGGCCGTGTGATATGGCTCTGCTGTGAGTTGTGTGACACTATTAGACATTATAACACACCATTTAATTTGAAGAGAGCTGTTCTTAATTATGGACACACATTTCTTCAAGTCATTGCCACAGTAGTTACTTCCAAATCATTAAAACTTGGCATGATTTCAAAGTCACTCACATAAACACAGAAACAGACACGCACACACTTGCAAACTCTCTCACACACACACACACACAGTCATTTACAACTTATAGTAAACACTATAAGTACATTGTGTCACTGCCTTCGCTTACTTTATCTCTTTTTGTACCTCTCCTACTCTACTATCTGCGACCCTCTCCACTATGGGATGCTGCTGCAGTCCTGATGTACTCTAGACCATCTCCACTGCTTCAGTCCTAAACTACTCTAGACTATCTCCACTATGGGATGCTGCTGCAGTCCTGATGTGCACTAGACCATCTCCACTGTGGGACGCTGTAGTACAAACGAATGGCATCTTTGACATAGTTGTCTGCTTCTTTGCTCTGCCTATCCTTATAATAGTAACCTTATCAGTTTAATTTAAGTGAAAATAATTCTCCCTGCATATCAGAAAGAATCGTTAATGTCGTAAATGATCAATATTTAATGTGATGTGAATGTAATGAACTTCTAACTTTGGCTTTAGCAAATATTTTATTGAAGTGATACCACGGTAGAATCAGCATAGAAATACTACGGAACTACATGGGCATAAACAGAACATGTTGAAGTTTTGGTCCCATGTTTCATGAACTGAAATTAAAAAAAAACACAAAAGCTTATTTTTCCCACATTCTGACCAGAATTTCATATCTGTAGCCATGGTTGACTGGAAGCCATAATTTGATGCAATGACTTGACTGATTTTCTGATATGAGCTGTAACTCTGTAACATGTTAAAGGTTGTTCCATGTCGTGTTTATATTTTGTGTTCAGTATAACTCAGCTGGTGCTATACTGATGCCTGCGAAAATAACCACTGAAAGCTAGCCATATTTAGGAGACTGAGGAAAGAGAGAGAGAGAAAGAGAGACAGAGAGAGAGAGAGAGGGAGAGAGAGAGAGAGAGAGAGAGAGAGAGTCAGATTCCACAGCAGTGCATCTTTTATGGTTTCCAGGTGAAATCGGTCTATGCAGCCAAAACCTTACCCCACACTAAATCATACTCTAATGCTTTCTGGCTGTTAAACCAGTACAGTATAACATCCTTAAGGTGAAGTCAATAAAAGCGAGATGAAATCTTGTAAGAATGATGATTTAATAAACTCTTCTTAGGTTGGAATTGTGAACGGCAACAGTAATCCTTCCCCCATTGGCCAGCAGCATCCACGGTCTCATCCTGTTTCTATGGCGACTGCTTCCAGGAGCCCATCTGCTGGCAGAGAGAGGGAGCTCTGTGATGACATCACTGTGGAAACGGATCTGTTGGCACGCCGCCGATGCACCATCACCTCGCAGACATGGAGCGTGAAGGTGAGCAGACAGAACGGTGACACATCACTTTCTCTCCATTCCCCAGCAAGTTTGTGCAGTCTTTTCCACTCCTCCTCTCTCATCTCTCCTCCACTTCCTCATTCTCTCTTTTCTTCCCCTATCCTCCACTCCATATTTTCACCTCTCCTCTCCTCTCCCCTCCCCTTTCCACTCTTCTCTCCTCTTCTCCTGTTTCTTCCCCCTCCCCTCCCCTCCCCTCGCCTCCCCTTTCCTCTCATATCTCATCCTCCTTTTTATTCTCCTCTCCTACCTTCTCCTCTCCTCCATCTCCCCACCCTCCCCCATTCCTCCCTTATCTATTACTCTCTTCTCCTCCCCCTCTTCCCCCTTTTCTAGCTCTTATCCTCCCTCCTCTCCTCTCATGTCCTCTTTGTTCCATTTGCCCTTCCGGTTTGTTCCATGGCATACTTCAGCTGCTGACTCTGTATTGCTTCGGGGTGGATAAACTAAATTCGGCCTGTCTGTTAGTGACTCTTCAATCTACTGCTGTGGAGGAGCAGTGTTCTAGGACTGTCAGTGACTCCTCTATTTACTGCT
>NC_045156.1:12941622-12954122 GCF_900700415.2 Clupea harengus | reverse complement strand
TCATTATACAATGTCATGGTCACGTCCCTGTCTAGGGCTTTAGGACATGACAAAGATTTTAAAACACGGGCAGACAATGGAATAAAAATAACCGTGAATTTATTGGACAAAGAATAAAATAATTAAACTAAGGCTAAAAAATAACGTAACAAGCAAAAAAACACAAGGCTTGGCGAACAGGCCTCAACAGCCTGGCACTCTCTCCCGGTCTCTCACTCCGGTGAGTAGCGCACATGATGGTAGTGGCGCGGGCGAGGCCCGAGGCTGGGCCTAGCGGCAACGAGTGTGGTGGCAAACAGAAATGCGCAATCCCCAAAGCAAGCCCCGTATGATGGAATCCCGGACGCTTTTAAAGGGCCGGGACTTCTATAGGCCCAATGGGATTAAGGCCCCAATCAACTGCGCACCAACCCACCTGCAAGACACACAAGACAAAACAGAAGAACAGGCAAAAATACATAGACAGACCCACAGGGTCGTAACAGTCATAACCTCATACATTATAACACATCATTATACAATGTCATAACCTCATACAATATTACACGTCATTATACAATGTCATAACCTTATACATTATAACACATCATAATACACTGTCATACATTCACCTTTTAAAGCATCCCTCAGGTAATAATCTCACACCATCTCACGCATGACACTACCAGACACCAAATCACTCAACCCAACACACTCTCACACAATGCCATACGCTATCAAACACAGACACACACACACACACACACACACACACACACACAATCTCACACAATGCCATACGCTATCAAACACAGACTCACAACCCAACACACACACTCTCACACAATGCCATACGCTATCAAACACAGACACACAACCCAACACACTCTCACACAATGCCATACGCCATCAAACACACACACACACACACACTCTCACACAATGCCATACGCTATCAAACACAGACACACAACCCAACACACTCTCACACAATGCCATACGCTATCAAACACAGACTCACAACCTAACACACACACTCTCACACAATGCCATACGCTATCAAACACACACACACACACACACTCTCACACAATGCCATACGCTATCATACACAGACACACAACCCAACACACTCTCACACAATGCCATACGCCATCAAACACACACACACACACACTCTCACACAATGCCATACGCTATCAAACACAGACACACACACACACACACAATCTCACACAATGCCATACGCTATCAAACACAGACTCCCAACACACTCTCACACAATGCCATACGCTATCAAACACAGACTCCCAACACGCTCTCACACAATGCCATACGCTATCAAACACAGACACACACACACACACACACACACACACACACACACACACACAATCTCACACAATGCCATACGCTATCAAACACAGACTCACAACCCAACACAATCTCACACAATGCCATACGCTATCAAACACAGACACACAACCCAACATATAACCTCCTACAGCCCTAAATACATCATTCACTCTGACCAACCTAAACTATTCTCACTCACCTGAACCCAATCTCACACTTCATAAGCAGACACACCTTCAACAGCCATGTTCATTAAATTACCTTAAATACGTCACACAAAGTCACACAAGTTCAGCCAATGAACAACCCTTTGCCCTCACAACATTTTTGCTCATTAACAAGTCAACCAAAACTGCTTAAGAATAATTAGTCCAAAATCCAAATAAGACCCACACACATACTCTCTCTCTCTCTCTGTCTCTCTCTCTCACACACACACACACACACACACACACTTACATACACACACACACACATACTTACACACACACACACACATACTCTCTCTCTCTCACGCACACACACACACACACAGACGCCGCACACACACACATACACAATAACACAAACACAAACATACTTGCACACACACACACATACTCAATCACACACACACACACACACAGCACAGCTCGCACACCTGTTCGCCTTTGGAGAACTCATTACTGTAAACAATCAAGCCCTTAAAAACAGTCCGGCTTAGACAGGAGAGGTTATGAGGGGTTTGAAGCATGACTACCCCTGTGTGGCCTTCAAAGGAAGCACACGGGCCAGTGTTGGCTGAAGCACACGGCACACAGCCACATAGCCACATAGCCTCCACTGACCCAGCGATAAGGAGAAGCATCACATCAAGGTTGTTAAGGCAAACAGAAATCACTCGCCCCAATACCCCCCAGCCTGCAGCATCAACATAAACAGCATGGAGACGTGCCACGCAGTGTGTGTGTGTGTGTGTGTGTGTGTGGGGGCGGGGGGGGGAGTCTGAGAGATTGTGTACGTGTGTGTGTGTTTGTTATTCACAACTCTGCTCATGAGGAAAGCCGGGCAGGATGAGAGAGCTAAAACAGTTTACACACATTAAAAAGTGGAAAGTAGAACTCTTCCCTCTCTGTCTAACTGAGACACACCATGTCAGTGTTTGAGTTTGTACGTGTCAGAGTTGTTGTGACACAGTTTACAGCGCTCGTGTTCACCTGTTAGCACCATAGTCAGAAGAGCATGAGTCACAAGAGCGGACTACAAGACGAGCACAGGATGGACCATCAGGAGCCAAGGCAAGACACCATGACATTGTGGGTCACGGAGGGGGAAAAAACTGAAAAATAAGCACTGTTGTGTGATGTCCTGATTTACTTTGTGCTTCACTTCCTCCCAATGTTTAGTTTCCTGCCAGTTTCAGTGCCCATCGTTATCCCATCATGCAGTGCTGTATATATAGCCCAGCCTTTTCACCTCCCAGTTGCCAGATTTTTGTACTCTCTGCAACCAAGCCTTTCAGCAATCCCTTGTTCCTATTTTGTTTTTGCTCATGCTCGACCTGTTTGCCTGTCCCTGGGTGTTTGCCTTGTTGCCTACTCCATGTCTGATTCTTTCGCCACACTGACTGCCTTATTGTGTGTGAACTCAGGACCGAAAGTAAAGACTTTAAGAACTTTACCTACTCTTCTGTGAGGTCCCTACATTTTCTTGGTTTCGATTGTTTAAATGTTGTGAATGTCATTCAAATCTTCAAGCCAATGCCACTTTTATTTCTTATATAGCTCCATTAACAATTCACTTTCTCTCTTGTGCTTGTTAAAAACCCAAGGACCGGACCCTGGTAACCCCCGGTAACTGCTTATGGACGATGACCAGGTAAGGTCATACAGATACAGGACTCACACAAGCTCTGGGGTATTTCCCTGCACTATTGTAAAACTTCCTGTAATCTGGCACATCAAGCTATGAAAATATCTGAAATATCTCAGTTTCTTTCAGGTGAGCAGTTTCTGTTGTCCTGTTCCACATGTGATCATAAAGCATTTAAAAAAAAAAAACATTAACTAGAATAAGATTTACCTTCTCCACCAGTGGCGGCTCCTGAAAAAATTCTCAGGGGGGGCAATTTTTTTGATAATGATGAAGGCGACCCATTCAGTAGGCACATTAAGCAAGACAACTGTATCAATTTGTTGTTAGCTGATTAACTCATACAGCAATACCTTTTCCATCACTAGATGGCAGCACACAACAGAAATATTTCCCCCTCTAGCTACATAGAGTAGCTAATTACAGGTGGAAAGCTATAGAAGAAAGTTGCATCCAGGAGCCTTCATAAGCAAACATGATGTGGCTCCACATTAAATTATCCCACTTTTTCATTATCCACATGTCTCAAATGTTGTACGATGTAACATAGCTTAACAGGACACATGATATGTCCAGTAACAACATAAAGAAGGGGGCAACATATAAATAAAAACCAACAATATTTATTGAGTGATCTTGAAAGTATTGGCTTACAAAAGCAAAATAAGTCATCACATAGAAAATAACTCAGTGTTAGTGCAAGAAGAGAACATTCACACTGTGAAACCTATGAAAAGTGACAGTGGTATATAGACATACAGACCGCGTTAGCCACTTCACAGCCTGCTAGCCACAATTTTCTTTCATTCCAATTCTTGGATGTAGGATTTCCCCCCTTTTGTAGAAACCTGTTGAATGGATACATTTTGTCTAGGAAGTCCTAATTATTTTGTTGTCAATTTATCTTCATTAGTACGCCGACTAAAAAGGAGTTTCTTCAAAGAGCGAATCGAGTTGTTGCACTGAACGTTAGCCATCTTGACAGAATATGCCTTGACCGAAGCCGTATGACGTTCTTATACACTTATACGTCCTATTACGTATGACGAAAGCATGGAGGGGCGAGCCCTCCCGGAAGCCATAGAGAATGCATTGAAAGCCCTGTTTTGAGAAAAAAATTGATTTAACATGAGAGTCAGTGAGAGAGGTCTGGGGCGATTTCCATTTCGCCCCAAATCGCCCAAAAAAGAGGCGGGGCCATTTGAAGCACGACTTTTGCCTGACTGTTGCCTGATTGGACAATGACATTCAGAGGCAGATCAGACCATAGACATATATACATGTATATACTGTATGTCTATGGATCAGGCGGTCTAGTGGTAAAATCCGACAGAAAAAAAATATCTCCTTTTCCCGTAGGCAGTGCGTCGCCCCAATCGCCCTTATGGACAAGCCTCCCCTGTTCTCCAGAGAGCCTTTGGTCTGGAGCAAAGTGGAGAGGAGTATTGTGTGTTGACATGACAACGCCTCCACGATGCATTCCATCCTACAGAAACAAACAAACAAACAACAACACAGTGAGTGAGTGAGTCAGAGAAGTGATTGAAGCAATGGAAACAAACAAAGCTCCGACAGGCATGCTGAGGATGAGTTGAATATCTGCGGTTCTGTCAGGACCCGGAAGCACAAAGATGGGTTCAGGGGTCAGATGAGTCTCTGACCCCCCGCAGCAGAACCCAGTCTGCGGTTCCCCCCGCACCATCATCAGCTGCCGCGTCTCGCTCTCAGGCCTGTCAAAGACGAGTCCCCCAGACGACTGCTTCCTCTGTCATCAAAACTGGAGACAGAGTGCTACGACAACAGACGCCTACGTGAGCGACCCTCGCCAATCCAAACAGCGCCTCAAACTCGCAGGCTGACAGTCAGCATTCTCACAACAGACTGGTCCAACTCTGAGCCAAAGTGTACTGACAGGGGCCTCATTTTCTCAATGACACAGAGTCACTCTACATGTTTCCATTCAGTATACACTCTAATCGAAAGTGATGTTGCAAATAACAAGCAAAAAATACAGGTACCTGTGCCCACATGTAGGGAATAGAACCCATGCTCAACCTCATCCAAAGAAACGACTAATACAATACAGGTCAATTAGTCTGTGTCCACACGTAGGGCATAGAACCCATGATCAACCTCATCCAAAGAAACCACTAATAAAACACAGGTCAATTAGTCTGTGTCCTCACTGGGAACCGGATCCACGACTGTGGTATTATTCGTCCCTTGATCTACCAGGCTAAACATTGATTATCAATTAGAGCTACACAACACACACACAGTGTAACTGGGATCCTGCACTAGTGTGTGTGTGTGTGTGTGTGTGTGAGTGTGTGTGTGTGTGTGTGTGTGTGTGTGTGTGTGTGTGTGTGTGTGAACATGCACCCATATGATACGCCCACACAGGCACACGGATTCCCCTGAACGGGAGAGAGGGAGGGAGGGGGACAGTATATCTGCTTAACTGCCTCTCTGTGCCTCTCACACACACACACACACACACACACACGCACACACACACACACACACACGGTTAGGATGGAGCTCCAGGGTTGGCACAGGTGCTGTTATTAGTCCCTCAGTGTGAAGTGTGGTGGAAAATGTCCTGCCAGTGTTTCCTGCCTGCAGGGACCACGCCAATCACTTGGGGGCAGCACTGAGCAATGTTTACTTCACACAACACCTCCGTGCCCTCTAGCAGGAAGCACTTTGTGTGATAGTGACAAACGGCTTCATTCAAAACAAAATAAACAAGAAACAAGAAAAGTTCTTCATGGATCGCTTCCCCTTCGCATTATTTATATTTGACACTTCCCTTACATTACATCGCATTAATGACATTTGACCTGTTTTGCCACACTGATTATTATTATATTAATTGTGTTTTTAATATTTAACAGTGGTTTACAGTCTCTTCAGTTGGTTGCTTATAACGTGAGCGTGACAGAGAGAAGATTTGGTCTTTTTGTAGCAGCCTTTCTTCCAGTGACATTTGCGTAAGGCTTAATGTTGCCATGCCGATAGCCATTTTCTCTGCGCTAGATGCTGAGTGGCTCATCAAACTCTGCCATGCCAGGAATCTCCGGTGAGTCCTGGCCAGAGATGACTGGCCCACTGACTGCCAGCTTGGATGCGCCCGGGTGGCGAGGGGCTCGTGGCATGCGCTTTAACCGGCCAACCAAACGCCACGCCGATGCGCCCTGCAACCTGCTGCCATTAGACTTGGCGGGTACAAATCCCTGGCAGCTCACGCTGCAGTGCCTCTGGACGCCGTATGGGCGATGAGCTCACTACCCTACAGGTTGTGTTTACTGATTCACAACCACTTGCTGAGCCAGAGCTGTTGATCTGATTAAACACACACACACACACACACACACACACACACACACACAGCTGAAATCGCTTCATCTTGTGTGATTCCACACAAAATGGCCTTCTCGCATGACTTCTTTTCACAGAATAATAGGAAAGTGAAATGATAAAGGCCATGCTAGATAGGCAGGACTAAACCTGAGGCCTGGCATAGACAGCCCCATGTGTTTAAGGTGGTTTAAATAGGAAGGACTAAACCTGAGACCTGGCATAGACAGCCCCATGTGTTTAAGGTGGTTTAAATAGGCTTGGAGAGTAGTGTGTGCCAGGGAGATGTCGCCTGAAGATTACCTCCACAAAAAGGCCAAGGGCCATTCAGACTAATATCCTGCTATGATGCCAGAGCTGGTCCACATGCTTGATAAAAAAGCGGATTTGCTTTGGCATGGGCTCAGTGGTGAACTATTTAGGCAGACTTTCACATTTAAGGGAAGGATAGTTATCAGTCTACAGATCTCAGTAAGTGAAAAGAGGCACTTGATATTTTTGTTGCAAAAATGCAAAATATACAACTTAGATATAAAATATAAAATACTTATATTCTTTTTGGGTGCTGTAAATTATTTCTTTACATTTCTCATGTCCTGATTAATGTAAACAAATATATGCAAACAGAGATGCATAGAGAGTACATTAATATGAAACATAAAACCTTTCTCCAATTCCTTCAGACAAATGTTTTGTTGGGCTACTATATTTTCGATACAAATAACTACAAAACATGTTACAAAAAAGTCTACATGAATGAATCTGAGTTGTTGTGAATGATGAGCACGAGGCTCTTCTCTGCAGACAGCATTCACTCATGTTCTGAATGAATGCTCCTGTTTTATTCACACACTGACTGTTTACGCTGCTTAAGTAGGACAGCTTGTCCTGCTAGGTTTCCTCATAGAAAAACACATTGTGGATGTTTATGCATATATGCAGTCCTAATGATGCAGCCTATATCACAGCTTGTGCATCTTGATGGCTGGGTGTGCCACGGGGATGCAGGCAAATCTATTTTTGGGGACGGTGGGGAGCGCGTTCTATTTTGCTAGTCAGGCTTCTGAACCATCTGGAGGGGTTACTGTGGAAACGAAGAAAGGATACCATGGTAACATAAATGGGGGTTACCCAGGAAACCGAAGTCGCTATGGAGACTGCATCACAAGGCGGGCTCATTGGCGTCGACTCGGAGGCGTGTCCTCGCTGATCTCTCTTCTTCCACCGCTCCCGAGATGAAAGACGTCCGGCAGTCTTTTCCATCGAGTCCAGTCCTCCCGAGAGAAACTTGCCAGTGCCACGTTTTGCAGGAAAAACATGTTTACTTTGTCCACCCTCGGTCGTTTAGCACGTGCTGTGATGCTAATTTCAGTGTCAACAACAGTTGCCATACATCAAATCGCAAACAAAACGTGCAACCAAGTGCATCCAGCGGTGACATTCTCTGACTTCTATTCCTTATTTCATCGGAATATATGATTGTTTAGATATATTATTTAATAATGTAATTAATTCAACATTATATGTAGAACATTTCACTCGTAAGTCCACTTTATATTGTAATGGCAGCATAGGTTATTTCCGTTCCAAACTGAACTGAGTGTGATTCAACAGTAATAACAGAAGACAGGACTGCCACTGTCTGACATTGCTTCCTATAACAATCGTTTCATCACGTTAACGGTAGTCACCTTTGAACAAATCTTGGATAGATACTGAGAATATCACATTAAAACCTCTCACAGTGAATATATGTATGTATATATAGGCTATAATTACATATCTATATATGAAACACCGAAAGCAAACATAGACCTTTACTTGACGTCCATCACAAAATAAGCACAATCATGTTTGACATTAGGACCCCTGTTTCCGGTGGACGAAATAAAGCAACAAGTTGGGTCTGCACTGAACTACTGGACATATTGGTACCGTGCGGAACCCAAAGGCGAGTCCGTTTGTTTGATGCCGCCCATATGTTATTCATACACACGAACCCTCTAACGCAACGTTCATGGAAGATCTGCACCTGCACATAACGATGTTTATCCAACGATTTATAAATAATTTCAAGTGTTGAACTGATATAAATTGAACACTGACAACGAACTGGTCGGCGTTAGACATCGGTGAAAATCCTTTTGATAGTCACGCAGTTTTGGTTTTTCTGATTAGTGAAGTTTGGCTGTTTGAATGCGTTATTGATCCCCTCCTCTACCACCATATACTCCGACTTGCTGAGCGATGAGGTGCTGCGCGTCCGTTTGAGCTCCTCGGTGGAGGAGAGGTGCTGGCAGCTGCCCACGTGAAGATACTGAGCGTGCTCCTCTCCGTCTGTCTCGCGGTGATAAAAGTAGTTGAAATTGGATACTATGACGGGCACAGGGAGCGCGATGGTGAGCACTCCCGCGATGGCACATAGAGAGCCCACTATTTTACCACCTATCGTTACTGGGTGCATATCCCCATATCCAACCGTAGTCATGGTTACAACAGCCCACCAGAACGCATCTGGAATGCTACTGAAACTCGAGGTAGGGTCGTCTGCCTCCGCGAAGTAAACCGCGCTGGAGAACAAAATAACTCCAATGAAAAGGAAGAAAATTAACAGTCCCAGCTCTCTCATGCTGGCTTTCAGAGTCTGACCTAAAATCTGAAGTCCCTTGGAGTGTCGAGAGAGTTTAAAAATGCGAAAAACTCGCACGAGCCTAATCACCCTAAGAATGGTGAGCGACATGGCTTGCTGCCCGTTGCCCTGACTCTGAGCGAGCTCCGTCCCTAGGGTGATGAAGTAGGGGATGATGGCCACGATGTCGATGATGTTCATGATGTTTTTGGAGAAAACGGCTTTGCTGGGGCAGCTGAAGAACCTGACCGACAGTTCGAAAGAAAACCAAATGATACAAAGTGTTTCTATGATAAAAAAGGGGTCTGTAAAGGGGCTCCGGACGTAGGGGCTAGTTCCGTTTATTGTTGGAGCCACTGTGACAGGGTCTCTGTCATCCCGAAATTCAGGCAAAGTCTCCAGACAAAATATGACGATGGAGATGAGAATCACTAGCACTGACACGATGGCGATGCCCCTCGCTGGCCCAGAGCTCTCGGGGTATTCGAACAAAAGCCAGACCTGCCTTTGGAATTCATGATCTGGCAACGGGCGCTCCTCTTCCTTTATGAAGCCCTCATCATCTCGAAATTTTTCCATGGCTTCCTCGCCAAGCTGGTAAAATCTTATTTCCTCGGAGAAAACATCTATGGGGACATTTACGGGTCTGCGAATGCGCCCACCTGACTGAAAATAGTACAAAATAGCATCGAAGCTGGGTCGATTTCTGTCAAAGAAATATTCGTTTCTCAGGGGGTCAAAGTAACGCATCCTCTTTTTTGGGTCCCCGAGTAATGTATCTGGAAACTGGTTAAAAGTTTTGAGCTGCGTTTCAAAGCGCAAGCCCGAAATGTTGATGACCACCCGCTCACAACACTCGTGCTGGGGTTCGTATCGATCCACGGGCAGGTGAGTGGGGAGCACGGCCGTTTCCTCCAGCATGCTGTCAGAAGCAACAACTGTCATGATGGCTTTGTCCCCGTCCCCGTAGCTGTGCTCCTCGCTGGTGCCTCGGTGCCTGACGGAGGGCGAGTCGATGAGGTTAAAGTGGTCATCCATACAGGTGTGCGCGCGCGGGGACAGAGGGCTCCGGCTCCCCCACCCAGCCTTCGGTTAAGCAGCCAGCGCGTGCTGCCTATCGGCTCTCCCCTGTCTCCTCTCCGTCTGCTGCCGCCCCACAGAGCGCGCGCTATAAACACATGTCTATTCCCGCCCACGGCACGCATATGTCTGACACACTTACACCGTTTGCCCAATTGAAACCCAACTTGACATAAACAGCGACCCCCAGATGCGCGCCATCTAGCTGCATTTGCCACCCGGAAAACATAGTTTTAAAAACAAACGGGTTAACATAAAATCCTTAAAAAGGTTGCTCTTTCTCGTGAGCAACAGGGTGCATGCTGAAAGCAACACGTAATAAAGTCCTCTCGAGACAACAACACACAGCTGACCGTAAACACTGGGTTTTATGAATGAGCGCGCTTTGGACACGTGTCTGTATGGTAAAAAGAAAGGGATAGGGCTGTGAGCGCGCAAGGGCGTGACGTACGGAGAATAACACATTCAACAGGGCCACGAGAGATAGAGGATGGTGTGTTAGGGACTTGAACACAAAACACGATCTGCTGATCGGAGTGGCATGAATTGCCAGGGCCTGGTCGTTTGGAAAGAGACGGGTATTGTTTATTCCGGTCATTGATGACAATAAAGGACTGGGGCTCGCTAGTGGTACGGGACCTGTCCATGGTTCTGAAACAAACACCCGGACATGCTGTGTGAAGAAGACAAAGAACATTATTGCGCTGTAGAATAGTTATATCTGCCAGATGTATACTGATAGGTGAAAATTCACCCTAGTTACCTCAGGACTCCGGAGCTGCATATAAGTATATTTATTAGACAGACAACAATTGCAATCGGGCCCACTCCCAGCACAAGGCTGAAAGTGAAGCAACGATAAACACATCGCACAAGGTTTATATAGACAGAAGTTGAGCTTTCAGCAGAGATAACCACGTGGTGGATTTCTGACGCCTGAGGCAAGGATGGAAGTTTTGCAAGGTTGGAAGAAGCACAGTTCGAACCTTCTTATCACCTCTGGTCTAAACATGCTCTTGTACATATGCAGACTAAGTGGCACCTAATATTCTAAGTTACACACGCAGAAACACAGAAAAGCCATGTTCCTGCTTACATAAGTACATGATTCATATAAGGTAATTAATAATACAAGGCACTTGATTATTATATTCTTAAGACATTAACAGTGTTTGGAAATTATCTCCATCATATACTTCCCTTTTTGAAGCCGTTGATGTATACACTGTTGAAGCCGTTTACTACTGCGACCCGATCCTAGATTGACAGATTTGTCTGTTAGCTAGATAGTTATAACAGTCTATATGATCATCTGCAGCATAATCTCATACCAAATATTGGCTTACAAGGAGTAGGTGTTGTGTTGTCAGGATCATCTCTTCAACCTCACCTAGTTGCATCAGTTGTGCTCTCAACTTTCAAAATCTTCCCACTTCCAAATCCCTCCAAACTGCATTCCGTGTGTATTGTGACTTGGCCGTCTGCTGTGACAAAACGGTTGATATCTCGCCACAAATGAAAAAAAGGGTTGTGATTGACAGCAGGGCTATGCGATGCCTAAACAAACTTTTGCTCGCCAAGGACAGCTTGTGTTGGGTTTTTCCCCGCTTAGAGGGAGAATGAATGCACTTCGAGAGGGAGGCAGAAAGTGAGAGAAAAGAATGAGACATCCTTGACTTGTTTACAAAAGCAGCCATGCAGAGGCTCCAGCCTGACACAAAGGCAGGAGCAGAGGGGAGCTGAATAGCAGAGATGTGCGCCTTTCTCTCCCAGCAGCCTCTCTCCATTCACTCCTCAAGGCCACTGAGGTGCTGCGGTTCACTTTCGGTTACATCCCCCCCCCCCCCCCCCCCATGTCTCACTCTTTCACTTTACCGTGTCATCACCTGCTATCAGTTTTCTCAATCTCTCTGACCACACATATGCACGCACACAAATGTACACACAAACATAATTATAGACACACACACACATACAGTGTGTCATATGCATACATTAAGAAAGCTGTGTGTATTTTGTATGTTTATGTTTTTTATATGTTATACTATACCTCAAAAGGTATATGGCTTCAGTGAATCTTCACTATCATACTCTGTGACAGTGTGTGCACTAGTGTGTGTGTGTGTTTGCACATATGTAAGTGCATAAGCTTGCTTTTCTCCCATACACAAAACTAAAGCCTTCTTGTTTGTTATGTTTGTCAGCAGGGTCCCCTCCTTCCCCCCTGCTTCCTGTCTCTCAGGCA
>NC_045156.1:12914122-12934122 GCF_900700415.2 Clupea harengus | reverse complement strand
TCTCCTATCCCCTTCTCCCTCTCCCCTCCTCTCCTCTCCTCTCCTCTCCCCTCTTCCCTCTCTCCTCTCCAGTCCAAATGGATGCCTCCACTCGGTCCTTGTTCATTATGTTTCCCAGGATGCTCTAGTCCTCCTCACTTGGATGGCCACCATTTGGTGATTGCCCAGCTTTATTAAACCACACACCTGGAGAAGAGGAATTAGCCATTTAGCATGATGTAGTTTGCTTAGATGGAATAAGAGTTCACATTTTTACCAGTGATTTCAACATGTATTAGGCGTATAAATGGTCTTTAACATGTATTAGGCGTCTTGTAATTCATTTTTATAATGAATTGTCACTTGGAGAGGAATTGGCATAGCTTTAAAGCATAGTTTTCTCTCTTTATTGACATTCAATTGTAGCTGCTGAAAATGTTTTTGTCAAGAAATGTTGTCCTTTCTCAGTACTGGAGATTGTTGTTTTCCTTAAAAAAGGTAATTTGGAAATGCCTGAACCCTTTTTTCTTACCTCTGAAATAAAAAAAAACGACAACAGCCCACCTGAATGAAAACAGACCAGGAGGAGCCATGTTGGAGATGCCCTAAATGGGTTCATGCTCTGGCATGGAACTCATCAGGACAGGCGTGGAGATTCCTTCAGTGGTCTGATTTAGAGGCGGCAATTTAAATCGGCGAAAGCCATCTGTGGTCACGCATCCTCTGAGCAGGTGGACACACACACCGACACACACACGCAATCATGTCGCCTGGTAAACAAACATGGGGAACATCTGGTAACGCATCACGCAAGGTAAACACTCTGCCATTTTAACGGTGTACCCTTCATCCTGCTCACACACTCATGCATGCACACACAAATGAATATACAGACACACACACATACACAGAGGCACGTACACATACTCACACACATACACACACAGACATGCGCAACCATAGTAGATGTGGACATGTTATTTGGTGACACACAACATACTAAGCTCTTTAAATACCATGTTAATTGATGATAAACAGGACTTAGGATTTGGCTGCCCTCACAAAGCTGCTGAGACCAACCTCTACTAAGGAAATGAAAGAACTACTAAGCAAAGACAAAGACTGTGTTGCTATGGTCGATGTCAAGTCTCATGCACGAGCTTGCTATCAATGACCTTGGTGATTGGATGATGAGTGACAGGGCTGTGCAACGACTAGGCATGAGCTTCATAGCCTACCGCTGTTGTATTCGGCTGAGGATCTCATTTTGAAGGAATTCCATCACCTCCATCACTTGCCATTCATCGCTCGCTCCTCTTTGGCGACTGTACTGAAGCGCTATCTCTTCGGGTATCAACTGCAGTAGAATTGGACAGAGCAAACTGCCATATGTCTCGGATACAACACCCAGTGACTCCAAACTGCGTATCTGGATCTCACATTCATCATAGAGCTCTCTCAAAGCAACCACATCTGACGCTCTCTTCACAGGGGTAAGATTCAACAGCTTTGTCATGTGCATATTCACTACAATGTCTTTCCTGCCGTATCTGTCACGTAGTAATTCCAGCGCATGGTCATAGTTGCGTTCTGTTAGCATCAGTCCTGCTACTGTCTTAGCTGCAGCGCCAGTTAGGTACGATTTCAAATAGATAAACCGTTCAGTTTTGCTCAGAGTCTCATTCTTGTGAATAGCCGTCTCAAATTGGTTCCAAAAGTCTCTCCATAAACTTACATCTCCACAAAAATTTCTGAATTGTCAGTTTGGGTAATTTAACAGAGTTCTGAGTTGGAGTTCTCTCACCTGCAAATCTCCGTGGGCTACTCACGCTGTCACTAGCCTGTATCACTCGCTGTGCGCGGCTCCTCATAGTGATGACTCGTTCCTTGTATTCCTCTGTGTTCGTTATTTCTGCTTCCAAATCGTCCGTGGCAATTCCTTGTTCAATCCCACGGTCTAAATCCAGCAATGTTTCTTCCTTTACAGACAAGTTCGCCAATAACTCACGCAAACGTCCGACATCCACATTGTCTTCATTTAGCTCCGTGTTGAACGATTGCAGGAGTTTCGTTGTAGCTCCACGCATTGCTCCACGCTTTCTTATTAATCGCTCCAGTTGTTCTTCTTCCATTTTCCTGTGTTCCATTGCAGACTAGATATCCCGGGTTTCGGCACCAAACAATGTTGTATTTAATCTGACTAGCCAGCAGGAAATAAATAGAGGTCCACAAACTGGGTACAAAACCGAAGAACTTTTACTTGCAGAATCTCTCGTCACTTTTTCACTCACACAGTACAGGCAAACCGTTGAAACCGTTAACTAGAAGTGCAACTCGCTGTGCACTATGGGAAATGTAGTAACACATCGTAACTTACCGCATTATCAAACAACAGTATTAATGAAACAATCAATCAAATCACATCAACTAAGGCAATTATGCATATTTAAATACATCCAATACAAATTCATTTCAGCTTAACTTAACTTCACTTAAATCAATAGTCAAATAATTAACTCAAAGTCAAATGTAAACTGTACACTTAAAGTTACAACATCCTCCCCCCCGATGAACTATAGTTCATCACTCAGTCTCCAAAGGATATAGCAGTTGAACTGGTCTTCTCAGTAAAGTCCCTGATGCTGTGCGGACTGCACAGGACCTCACTTTCCCATCACGGCCTGGAAACAGTTCATGAACTCTTCCCAGCTTCCAGGTCTGTCGTGGCATGTTGTCATCTCCAAGGAGAACAATGTCGCCCACCTTCAATAAGGTAGGTTGCAGGGTGTCACAGCGATGAGCTGACTTCAGGTCCAACAGATAGTCCTTTCTCCAGCTGCCTCCAGAAACTTGTCATGAGGCGCTGCCGGTAACGCCATCTCTTGGTCATCTCCTCTCTGTTCAAGGTTGTGTTATTCCCGCTGGCAGCTAGAAGCTGCTTCGTGGCAGGGAGGTGAGTCTTTTTCCCACAAGGAAATGGGCAGGTGTCAGCGGCTGCGGCTCATTCAGGGTCATTGTTGACAAAGGTAAGTGGTCTGGAGTTCAAGGTGGCTTCCACCTCTGTGAGGATGGTGGTCAGTTCTTCAAAGCTGAGGGAAGCTCGTCCTAACACCTTTCTCAGACAGGTTTTCACTGACCGACTAGTCGTTCCCAGAAACCACCCCACCAGGCGGCTCGTTCAGCGATAAATCGCCAGCTTATACCCCTCTGTGAGAAGTATTCTAGGAGCTGTGGATCTTTGATGCTTCTCCACAGTTCTTTCATGTCTTGGTCAGCACGCTTGAATGTCTTCGCGTTATCTGAATAAATCACCTTACATAGTCCCCTTTCTAGCGATAAATCTTTTCAAAGCCAACAGGAAATGCTCTGTCGACTGACTGGAGACTAGTTCCAGATGGACTGCTCTGGTCACAGCACAGGTGAACAATGTGATGTAGGCCTTGGTAAGTGCACCACTAACCTTGACATACAGCGGCCCAGCAAAGTCCACACCTGTGACTTCAAATGGAGGGGATTCTGTGATTCTGTCACGGGGCAGCGGAGCAGTAATCTGCTGTGCAGGCTTCGCCTTGAATCTTCTGCACACATGGCACCTTGACAGAACACTCTTCACCAGCTGTCTCCCTCTCATTATCCAGTATCTTTCTCTTAATTGTACAAGGGTATCTCGCACGCCTGCCATGCATCAGGTTTTCATGGTTCTGTGAATTAACAATTCACAGTATCTGTTCTTTGCAGGCAAAATCCATGGGTGCTGTTGTCGAAAGCTGAAGTCTGATTGCTGTAGTCTGCCTCCAACACACGTCAATCCATCTTCATCCAGGAAAGGCCTTAACTCTCTGATCTTTGAATCCTTGTTCAATGCTTTCCCAGCATTCAGGAGAGTGACGTCTTGACTGAAGGTCTGGTGTTGCGTTGACTTGATCCAATACTTCTCTGCTTGAAGCAACTCCTCTGCTGTCAAGCTCTCCGCTCCTCTTTGTTGTTGAGCGTGTGTTGTCTGTGAATCTCTTTATCCAGGCTGTTATTCGCAATACTGTCTTCAGCTTACTGTATCTTTGTAGGTCGAGCACCTGTTCTACTGCCTCATGTTCTTCAGTGGCGAGCTGTACTGTTAGATGTTCACGTACTTTAATTTCCTCTTCAGCCACGTCGTCTTCCACTGATTGGTCATCCGACTCTTCTTCTTGTTCAGACGAGGTCAGGAATGCAGGCCCTTTCCACCACAGGTGACTCTGACTCAGGCTCACCACAGTCTGGCCACGAGTGGGTAGATCAGCAGGATTTTCCTTTCCTTTACAGTGAGACCAGGAGGCTGGGTCTGTAAGGGTCTGGATTTCTGTCACCCTGTTGGCAACAAACTGCTTCCACTTGTGCGTAGAGCCACGGATCCAGTGTAGCACAATCATTGAATCTGTCCACATGTGAAGTTGATGAGTTTCCATTTTCAGCAGATTTATCAGGTTTCTTCCAAGCCTTGCTCCTATTAATGTTCCCATCAGCTCCAGACGTGGCAGTGGACAATTTCTTTAACGGCGCCACTCTGGACTTTGAGGCAACCAGGCTAACAGCCATCTTTCCGTCCTTTTCTTCCCACTGCAGGTAAGCCACGGCACTGTACGCCTTCTCACTGGCATCACAGAACACATGGAGTCTTGATGTCTTTCCTCTCTGCTCATCCTTTTTCCCATACCAGCGCGGTATAGAGATCTGGTGAATCAGGGGTAGTTCAGAGCGCCAGCTGTTCCATTGTTGATTCAGATCAGCTGGCAGCTCCTCATCCCAGCTCAGCCCTCTCTCCCACATCTCTTGCAGCAGGCATTTCACACGTATGGTAAAGGGTGTCAGGAAGCCGAGAGGGTCAAAGATGCTGGCAGAGTGTTGCAGAACGCTTCTCTTTGTGCTGTTCTTTGTCAGCTTCTTTAGCAGGGGTCTAAAGTCAAACACAAAATCATCAGTCTGTGTTCTCCATACTAAGCCTAGTACCTTCAGCACTGTCCCGTGGGCCTCTGGCTCTTCGGTGGGGCCAATGAGTGTTTCTTTCCACCTTTCTTTCAGTGCTGCAGAGTTCGTCATCCACTTGCATAGATCCATGCCAGCAGCGGCCATGATGTCCTTTGCTTCGGTCGTCACAGACACAGCCTCTTCGACATCACGGACACTGGCCACAAAATCATCCACATACAGTGACTCTTTGATAAGCTGTGCAGTGTGCTGTTCTCCATACTGCTGCAGATGTTTTCTCACTGTAGCTGCCAACAGGAAGGGGCTTGGGGACACTCCAAACACCACCCTGGTCATTTCTCAGCACGCGCAGCTTCTCACCTGTGTCTTCCTGTGGTGGGGCAGTGAGCCACAGGAATCTCACTGCATCTCTGTCTTTCTCAGCAAGAGAAATCTGCAAAAATGCCTTCTTGATATCTGCCATGAATGCAATTTCATGCAGTCTAAATCTGATCAATATGCCGAGCAGGTCAGGATTGAGATTCGGACCTGTCAGCAGACAGTTGTTCAGGGAGGGGCAGCCAGCTTCGTGTGACGAGGCATCAAACACCACTCTCATCTTTGTTGTCAGTTTGTCCTCTCGGAACACAGCATGGTGAGGTAAGTAGTATTTGAGGTTTGATGTTGAGCACTCACCCTCAATCACTTCTTCGACAATGCCCTGTTGCAGATAATCCTCCATCACTTCGTTATATCTCTGGTAGAAGACTACGTCTGCCCGCAGCCTCCGTTTCAGTCCTTCAAATCTTCTTTTTGCGATTCTGTAGTTGTCTGGGAGTTCTGGTTTCTCATGCCGCCATGGCAACTCCACTGCATATCGCCCATTCTTGAATTGAGTTGTGTTTTCAAACCTTTGAAGCGCCTCTTCTTCATCTGGATCACTTGGTTCTTCTTTCGTAATGCCAAGAGATTCTATTTCCCAGAAGGCCTTCAGCTGGCTTGAAATCAGTGTGTCTTCTTCAATGCGGATGTGCATGCATGTTGCTTCAGTAACGCTTGACATTGTCACTGGGCCCCGTACAGACCATCCAAACACACTCTCAAGTGCAACAAGTGTATCAGTAAGTCTCTCTACACGGCCTGATACCGTGCTCCAGTAGTAGTCCGCTCCTATTAGCACTGACAACTCTGTGTCATCAGCGCCATCATCAACTGCATCTGCAAACTGCAGTCTTCTTCTTTTCAGTTCACGCTGGATCTGCTCACCTGGAACCTTCATCACAGCAGTGCATACTTGTGGTATCTCAATCGCTTCAATTTCTATTTTCTGTCCTTTATTCCACAGGTTCTCCAGAACCAGTTTCACAGTGTTGCGTTTGGTTGTCACAGGAGCAGCGGAGCCGAATGTGTGGAGAGTGAAAGTCTCTTGTCTTATCACAGGTAGCTTCAGAGCCCTTGACTGCTTTTCACACACAAAGCTCCTCTGACTTCCGCCATCTAGCAGACATCGCACTACTGTCTGTCCACCTGGACCCACGGCATGTGCTTGGGCAGTCTGTAGCAGCACTGTACTATGACCTTTACGTCTCACCTTCATGGACTGAGTTGCGAATGAAGAGACCACATCTTCTACCTTGTCACTGGTGATAAGTGTAGGTTCTGCACCATTTACACATACTGCACTGTGATGTCTTTTTCCACATTGGCAACAGGATGCGTCTTTAATTCTGCAGTTTCTTGCTATGTGCCGTTGTCCTAGGCACACGTAGCATCTTCCCATCCTTTTCAGAATATCCCGCCGCTCAGTCACATTGTGTGAGGGACAGTGTTCAGGTTTGTGCTCTGCACTGTCACAAAATACACAATTCTGTGTTCTCTGGCTGGATGTGTACAAAGCAACAGCTGATGGCAGGCTCTGTCTTCTCTGTTTCAGCTCAAAAGTTGTGTCAGTCCTTTTAAATGGCTTATGGTGGCTCTGGTAATCCCTTTCTTTATTACCTCTGGTCAGCTGCATGGTTCTCTCTCGGCTGAGGATCTCATTTTGAAGGAATTCCATCACCTCCATCACTTGCCATTCATCGCTCGCTCCTCTTTGGCGACTGTACTGAAGCGCTATCTCTTCGGGTATCAACTGCAGTAGAATTGGACAGAGCAAACTGCCATATGTCTCGGATACAACACCCAGTGACTCCAAACTGCGTATCTGGATCTCACATTCATCATAGAGCTCTCTCAAAGCAACCACATCTGACGCTCTCTTCACAGGGGTAAGATTCAACAGCTTTGTCATGTGCATATTCACTACAATGTCTTTCCTGCCGTATCTGTCACGTAGTAATTCCAGCGCATGGTCATAGTTGCGTTCTGTTAGCATCAGTCCTGCTACTGTCTTAGCTGCAGCGCCAGTTAGGTACGATTTCAAATAGATAAACCGTTCAGTTTTGCTCAGAGTCTCATTCTTGTGAATAGCCGTCTCAAATTGGTTCCAAAAGTCTCTCCATAAACTTACATCTCCACAAAATTTCTGAATTGTCAGTTTGGGTAATTTAACAGAGTTCTGAGTTGGAGTTCTCTCACCTGCAAATCTCCGTGGGCTACTCACGCTGTCACTAGCCTGTATCACTCGCTGTGCGCGGCTCCTCATAGTGATGACTCGTTCCTTGTATTCCTCTGTGTTCGTTATTTCTGCTTCCAAATCGTCCGTGGCAATTCCTTGTTCAATCCCACGGTCTAAATCCAGCAATGTTTCTTCCTTTACAGACAAGTTCGCCAATAACTCACGCAAACGTCCGACATCCACATTGTCTTCATTTAGCTCCGTGTTGAACGATTGCAGGAGTTTCGTTGTAGCTCCACGCATTGCTCCACGCTTTCTTATTAATCGCTCCAGTTGTTCTTCTTCCATTTTCCTGTGTTCCATTGCAGACTAGATATCCCGGGTTTCGGCACCAAACAATGTTGTATTTAATCTGACTAGCCAGCAGGAAATAAATAGAGGTCCACAACTGGGTACAAAACCGAAGAACTTTTACTTGCAGAATCTCTCGTCACTTTTTCACTCACACAGTACAGGCAAACCGTTGAAACCGTTAACTAGAAGTGCAACTCGCTGTGCACTATGGGAAATGTAGTAACACATCGTAACTTACCGCATTATCAAACAACAGTATTAATGAAACAATCAATCAAATCACATCAACTAAGGCAATTATGCATATTTAAATACATCCAATACAAATTCATTTCAGCTTAACTTAACTTCACTTAAATCAATAGTCAAATAATTAACTCAAAGTCAAATGTAAACTGTACACTTAAAGTTACAACAACCGCAAAGAATGATAAATAAATAAATAAATCCATAAATAAATGACATAGGCCTAGGTTACGCATGAAATACTAGCATAACACGCTATCTACAAACGGAAAAATGTTTTAAAGATGCCCCTGTATGATGACACACTTGTGTACACAGGAGCAAATTTTATTTAATAATTAAATGTCACGTTCACTTCAATTTTGGCACTGAGAGGATTGTTTTGGGTTTAGATAAACGGGTACCCGCCTCTCCCCACAGACCCAGTTCTTCATTGTGCAGTGGTTCTTGTGTAATTGCAGATCTTGTGTCATTGCGGTTCTTGTGTCATTGTGGTTCTTGTGTCATTGCGGTTCTTGTGCCATTGTGGTTCTTGTCACTGCGGTTCTTGTGTCATTGTGGTTCTTGTGTCACTGTGGTTCTTGTGTCATTGTGGTTCTTGTGTCATTGCGGTTCTTGTGCCATTGTGGTTCTTGTCATTGTGGTTCTTGTGTCATTGTGGTTCTTGTGCCATTGTGGTTCTTGTCACTGCGGTTCTTGTGTCATTGTGGTTCTTGTGTCACTGTGGTTCTTGTGTCATTGTGGTTCTTGTGTCATTGCGGTTCTTGTGCCATTGTGGTTCTTGTCATTGTGGTTCTTGTGTCATTGTGGTTCTTGTGTCACTGTGGTTCTTGTGTCATTGTGGTTCTTGTCACTGCGGTTCTTGTGTCATTGTGGTTCTTGTCACTGCGGTTCTTGTGTCATTGTGGTTCTTGTCACTGCGGTTCTTGTGTCATTGTGGTTCTTGTCACTGCGGTTCTTGTGTCATTGTGGTTCTTGTGTCATTGTGGTTCTTGTGTCACTGTGGTTCTTGTGTCATTGTGGTTCTTGTGATTGCTGAACCTATGCTGAGGGGAACATAGGAACTACAGACTCTGTGCTTCCCTGTGCACTGGAGTTTCCCTCCTTATAAATCTGCTTACAGAAGACTCTCTTACACACACACACACACACATACACACACACAGAGACACCCACACCGAACAAACACACAGACATTCAGAATCAGAATCACGATTATTGGGCAAGTAAGTTTGCACAAACAAGGAATTTGACTCCGGGTTAAGTGGCTCTCAGTGTACTTACACAAAATATACAGCACAACACAACACAATACATCACAACAGCACAACGGTCTTAGAAATCTAAGAAATATATACAGGGAGGAATGGCTATATATAGGAGCTGTGAACTGTAAACACAACAAATAGTGCAAAGAAGTGGAGAGTGCAAGAAGTGCAGATATAAATATTAAATGGTAAGAGAATGACGTGAGAAGTACAGTATATACAGCCTGTATTGTTATACAGTAAAGGGTGGAATGTATTGCACATTTTGTATATGAGAGTAAAATAAATAAATATGATTTGTGGGTGTAATTGTACAGTGGTTATTATAGGGATCCAGGGTTATTGCACAGTGCCACAATGAGTTAGCTGTTCATTAGTGAGACGGCGAGGGGGAAGAAACGGTTTCTGTGTCTGGTGGTTTTAGCGAACAGTGTTCTGTAGCGCCTACCAGAGGGGAGAAGTTGGAATAGGTTATGTCCAGGTCGGAAGTACATCCTCTGCTGGGCCTTTTTGATGATTGTGTTGATGTTTGGTTCTCACTTCAGGTTTCGGGAGATTGTAGATCCCAGAACCCTGAAGGATTCCACAGCCAACACAGTGCTGTTGAGTATGGTGAGGGGGGACAGTGCTGGGGGACTCCTCCTGAAGTCCACTGTCATCTCCACAGTTTTGAGCGTGTTCAGCTCTAGGTTGCTGTAATCCACTGACAAGTGGAGGCGGGCACAGTGAGCTGGGTGAGTTTGGTGAGGAGGACTTCTGGGATGATGGTGTTAAACGCCAAGCTGAAGACTACAAACAGCATCCTTGCATACGTCCCTGGGGAGTCGAGGTGTTGCAGGATGTAGTGCAGCCCCATGTTGACTGCATCATTCACTGACCTGTTTGCCTGGTAGGCAAACTGCAGAGGGTCCAGCAGGGGGCCTGTGATGTCCTTCAGATGGGTCAACACCAGTTTTTCAAAGGATTTCATGACCACAGACGTCAGGACGACAGGCCTGTGGTCATCCAGTCCAGTGATGAAGTGTTTCTTAGAGACTGGGATGATGGTGGAGCGTTTGAAGCAGGAGGGGACTTCACACAGCTCCAGAGATCTGTTGAAGATCCGTGTGAAGATGGGGGCCAGCTGATCAGTGCAGACTTTCAGACAGGAGGGTAGTACAACGTCTGGGCCTGATGCCTTCCTTATCTTCTGTCTCTGAATGAGCTGACACACATCCTCTTCACAGACCGTCAGTCACAGGCCAGTGCAGCTAAGGGTTAAATGTCTGTTCATCCATATCCCTTGGATAAGAGGTAGAGCTATAAGAATATAGAAGCACACTCTCATCAGTCATCATCATCACTGTTGGATAGGAATACAGTAGCATACTCTCATCAGTAAACATCATCATCATCATCATCATCACTGTTGGATAGGAGGTATAGTAGCATTCTCTCATCAGTCATCATCACTGTTGAAAAGGAATATAGTAGCATACTCTTAACAGTCATCATCATCTTCATCACTGGTGGATAGGAATATAGTAGCATACTCTCATCATCATCATCATCATCATCATCATCATCATCACTGTTGGATAGGAATATAGTAGCATACTCTCATCAGTAAACATCATCATCATCATCATCATCACTGTTGGATAGGAATATAGTAGCATACGCTCATCATCATCATCATCATCATCATCATCACTGTTGGATAGGAATATAGTAGCATACTCTCATCAGTAAACATCATCATCATCATCATCACTGTTGGATAGGAATATAGTAGCATACTCTCATCAGTAAACATCATGATCATCATCATCACTGTTGGATAGGAATATAGTAGCATACTCTCATCAGTAAACATCATCATCATCAATGGTGGATAGGTGGTAGAGCTCAGTCTTTTGCTTCCCATGAGCCTTTCTTGGCATGTGCAGTTTCATTGTCTTCCTCCTATATGGACATGTGAAGGTCATCAGGTGGATCTGGAGCATTTTTCATGAAACACAGAGAGTCTCCTGCCCCGTTTAAAATACAGACATCACCAGCAGCACTAAAGCATATACAGAAACCCTACTGGGAGCTGCTGGGGGGGGGGGGGGTTGCGTTTGCTGCTATGTACGGGGCTCCCCTGCCTGGTAAGTGGTTCTGTATCAGGAGTCACTGCGCCCCCCCCCCCCACCCCCTGCCCCCCCCCCCCCCCCCCCGCCTCAGGCAGTCCCTTGCAGGGTCCATGATGGCTGCCTGTGATTCTCGTGTTGAGTTTTCATGGGCTCTCCCCCATTAGCCCTGGGCTCTCAGCGGCTCCTGTATGTCACATGAATATTTTACCCCCTCCACACACACATGGGCACTTTCCCCCGCTCGTCCCCAACAGCTTCTGTCTATTTTCACTCGGCAGGTGGTCAAATGCAAGAAGTTAAACAGAGAGGAGCATTAAATATGAGAAAATCTCTCGCCCCCAATTTCTCTCTCTCTCTCTCTCGCTCTCTCTCTCTCTCTCTTTCACTCACAATCTCACTTCTTTGTGCTCTCTCTCGCTCCCTTTTCCTCTGTATCTTTTTCTTTCTCTGGTCATACTCAAGGATTATCCATTAGACTCAATAGTCAGTGTTTGTGTGATTCAATTCAATTCAGTTTGATTCATTTATATAGCACCAATAACATTGAAATTGTCTCACAGTGTTTGTACTAAGCCCAGAGCCTGAACCCCCCTAGGGCAGGCACTAATGCGATGGTCCCGAGGGAAAACTCCTTTTAACAGGTAGAAACCTTGAGCAGAATCCAGCTCACAAGGAGGGACACGTCCGCTTGGGGCCAGCCGGGTGGACAGATAGAAAGGGCGGGGGGGCGGCTATATTTGTGCTTTTAACAGTATTGGTTTTTGGGACCACGTGATGAGGAGTCCAGGAGACCTTGAGTAGATGCTGTATGCCTTGCCATGCTGTGGTGCAGTAAATCCCCCTGACTCAATTTACTCATCCTGTTCGTTTGATCAGCCACTCAGTCAACATACAGCTTCAGTGGGGCTCACAGAGAAACAGGGCTAGAAACAGAGACACAGGGCTAGAAAGGTGTAGCTTCAGTGTGGCTCACAGACAAACAGGGCTAGAAACAGAGACACAAGGCTGTGCTAGAAACGCACGCCAGCCACATGACAGAGGGATGCCTTGGATGAACAGGCTCTCAATCTACAGGACTGACTGAGAGAGAGACGTCAAATCAAAAGCGAGACGAATGATTCCTTATGTAGAATCTGAATATTTTAGTGAACATACAGCATCAGTTTGCCTCAGGACAACATGGCTGTGGGAATATGACAGAGTGGGGCCTCTGTTGTGTAGGTTATGTATTAATAGGAGTGACGGATGAATCTGTTGTTCAGAATTCTAATGTATAAGAGATACTGATGCCCCTGTGATGTTAGTTTTGCATCTAAACTAACGCTTGATGTTGTTCAGAATTCTAATGTATAAGAGATACTGATGCCCCTGTGATGTTAGTTTTGCATCAAAACTAACGCTTGATGTTGTTCAGAATTCTAATCTATGAGAGATACTGATGCCCCTGTGATGTTAGTTTTGCATCTAAACTAACGCTTGATGTTGTTCAGAATTCTAATCTATGAGAGATACTGATGCCCCTGTGATGTTAGTTTTGCATCTAAACTAACGCTTGATGTTGTTCAGAATTCTAATCTATGAGAGATACTGATGCCTCTGCTGTGCAGGAGGTGGACCTACAGGGAAGCCTGAAGCTTCGGTTGTGTTTGTTTTGCATCTACAGCAGTGATATGCTGTACCTGTTGTTCAGAATCGTAATGTATAAGAGATAGTCAAGCGTCTGTTATGTTGGTTTTGCATCTAAACTAACGACTGTTGTTGTTGAGAATCCTAATCTACAGGAATAACCTACTAAACCTCTGTTGTGTAGGTTCTTCATCTAGAGCAGAGACCGATGCCTCTGTTGTGTAGGTTCTTCAATTAGAGCAGAGACCAATGCCTCTGTTGTGTAGGTTCTTCAATAAGAGCAGAGACTGATGCCTCTGTTGTGTAGGTTCTTCATCTAGAGCAGAGACCGATGCCTTTGTTGTGAAGGTTCTTCATCTAGAGCAGAGACCGATGCCTCTGTTGTGTAGGTTCTTCAATTAGAGCAGAGACCAATGCCTCTGTTGTGTAGGTTCTTCAATAAGAGCAGAGACTGATGCCTCTGTTGTGAAGGTTCTTCATCTAGAGCAGAGACCGATGCCTCTGTTGTGTAGGTTCTTCATCTAGAGCAGAGACCGATGCCTCTTTTATGAAGGCTCAGAGGCTCAGGCTGTATTGATTTAGCTGAAAAGCGGCTCAATGTTGTGACGGAGACTCCAGCAGGCCTGCTGAACAGACCTTTAAAGATCACCTGCAGCCCCCAGGGATTGGCGCCTGCAGCTAGGGGACCCATCCGCAGTGAATAAAGCGCTTGCTTCTTTTCCGGGTTGTCTCTCTGAAGCTACACTTCTACCAGCAGAAGGAAAACCAAAACTGGATTAGTTTAGCTGTTTTCCCCCAATGCCTCGCAGTGCAGCTTCAACAGAGGGAGAGGCCATTTCTGCTGTGGAGCGTTTAAAAGTTCTACTCCAAATAGCAGAGGAAAAGACACAACTGGATTAGTTGACCTGTTTTTTCCCAATGCCTGACAATTCTAGTTCACCAGGGACAGTGGCCCCATATGCTGTCACTGAATCCATCCTTGTTTTTCATCGTATATAGATATTATTATTCTGAAGCTGCACACCAAGATGGAAAAGCCACAATCAGATTCGTTTATCTGTATTCCCTGATTCCTCATAACACTGCTTCAGAAGAGATAGAAGATCTGTCCTCTGTGACGGAAGCATTTCCTTGTTTTCCCATTTATCATTCTGAAGTTGTACACCTACCAGAAAAAAGAAAGGCATGCATGGTCGAATTAGTTTTTCCTGTGCTTACCTCGATTAGCTACCTCACAGAGCCTTCTATGACTTCTATGACAACCTCCATGCTGTGTTCTGGTCACGAACTTGATGAATGTCTAAGACTATCATAGTCTTATGAGTGAAAATAAAGGGTCAAGTTGTCAGATTTTATAAAAAAAAAATATTTTTGTCACATTTAAGTCACATTCAGTTGGTTGTTGATAGGAATAGTTGTGCATTTTCATCATAAATTACACTCGTCATTTTTGACCAAAGTGTTATTATGGTGTAAAATTACAGATTTAATGCTGTATATATATATTTTTTTATTAAAAAAAAAAAAAAAATGTATTTATTTATTTATTTTTATTATTTTCTTTTTATTTGGGTCATCTGGGTTTTGACAAGAGTACAATCAACATGACACATTTACAATACCTTAATACTTCAATACTTTGAAAACACACAAGTTCCTTCCTAATTCAGGACTTATATACAAAATATATAATTATGAACTTGAGAATATCTGTCAATTCTTTACTATGACCAAATTAAGGTCAAAGTAAATTATATTTCCCTAAATGCTGTATATTTAATGCATATTTGAATGTGTGTGGTTAATCTTTTAATACATTGTTAAATACACAATAATCTAATAATCCTGAGATTTATATTTGCACTAATTGTGTTCATGTTAAAATATTTGTGAATTTCCCTTTATTTTGAATACAACCAAGTGGTACAACATCATCAAAAGGAGACTTAAAAACTAGAAATGATATGTAGTCATACTTATGACAAACATTACTTGCATCTTTATAAAGGTTTAAATCCAAATGGATCAATATCAAGTGTTTACAAAAAGCCTTACATGCATTAACATTTGTGTCCGGCCAGTCAATTCTGACCAGAACCACAAGTGTATCCATGTTGCAAACACAACATGAGGGTTAAGCACTTGCTTGATGTCTGATTGAATCTTCTGAAGGTATACTCTGCCAAGCAGAGGTAAAGACCCAATCAGATTAGTTCACCTGTATCCCCTAATGCTTAGTAGCAGAGCGCTGTGCTCCAGTTCAATCTGCGCAGTGCATCCAGACCAAAGTGAATTTGAGCCTGAGTGAGTCGTTCATCTTCGATCCGGACGTCAGAGAGAGTACCTCTCCACCTTCGGCTGTCCATCAAGGGTCTCATTACCCAGCTCCTCGGGGGCAGATGGAGACAAGAGACGACCAAAAGCTCCTTACTCATGGGCACAGGACACAAGACAGAGCCTTGGGCAAAGTCAGGACGAGACAGTGGACCTACACGAGAGGACCCACGCAAGGAAGTGAGCCTGACATTATACCTTAACCCATTTAGGAGACGCGCTTATCTGAAGCAGTTGACTGTACTGAATAGATATTAATTTGGATGAGTATGTACGCTGCCAGGGTATGGCACCCGTGAGCCTGTGTTGTGTTTTTATTCATCCAGTCAGATGCTGCATTTCATTTGACTTGAGACCTCATGACACAGAATCAGCACGCACGTAAATATGGGACATTTTGTGCCGAGATGCAAAATAAAAAGCCATCAGCATTAGAGGGGAGACACTGAGGTTGGTGGACAGTGCTATGCGCTTCGTGTCATGTCTTTGGATTGATCGCTGTGCCCTGTGCTTGACATCTTCGGGGTAATGCAGTATTGATCGTTCACTCTCTTCCTCTGCATCACATATGACAACCTATTTGGGTGAAAAGGCAGACTTTAAATCAGTCTCTTATTATCATGGTTATTCATTTTGCTGTCAGAGCCAAACCTGGCAATTCAGGTTGTGTCGATGTTTGGGTATTTATCATCCGTAGGTCTATTAAACTACTAAAGGAACAGAGTTTAGAAACGTGAAATAAATATTCAAAATGCACGTGAACACTACAGTCTGTTGATGACACAAGGAGAGGGTCCAGCATATATTGCTACTGGCCAACACAAAATGCTCCTCAAACCCAAATACAAATGCAAATGGGAGAGTAATAAGGTGTTTCTCAATATTACATCACTCTCAGTATATCATCTCACAAGAAGCTTTGCCAACATGTAAACAAACAAGGAGCTTTGCCAACATGTAAACAAATGTATTAACATGCACACATCAGAGAGACAGGAGGGGTAGAACGCAGAGGAGCTCAGAGAGACAGGAGGGGTAGAATGCAGAGGAGCTCAGAGAGACATTGTCTTTCTGCCGTAGCTTCAGAATAACATCATTAATAAGTCTAAATTAGTCAGAATTACACCATTAATAAGTCTAAAAGCAAGCTTTTGATGTAAGCTACATACTGCATACTACAAATACAAAAATATAGTTGCTGGAGTTGTTGAGGAGTGCCTGCTGCAGGAGCACAGAGAAAGGCCAGTCCTGGCTGAGCTGCCAGCACCATTCCACCAACTCAGTGAATGAGTGAATGCCAGCACCATCTCACCAACACAGTGAATGAGTGAATGCCAACACCATTTCACCAACCCAGTGAATGAGTGAATGCCAGCACCATCTCACCAACACAGTGAATGAGTGAATGCCAACACCATTTCACCAACCCAGTGAATGAGTGAATGCCAACACCATTTCACCAACTCAGTGAATGAGTGAATGCCAACACCATTTCACCAACTCAGTGAATGAGTGAATGCCAACACCATTTCACCAACTCAGTGAATGAGTGAATGCCAGCACCATCTCACCAACACAGTGAATGAGTGAATGCCAGCACCATTTCACCAACTCAGTGAATGAGTGAATGCCAACACCATTTCACCAACCCAGTGTATGAGTGAATGTGTTGTGGCGAGAATAGGATCTCACTACACCTTTTCTTTCAATCAGAAGACCGGAGACTAGATGTAGAAATCTGGAGGTTTATTGTAATCAATAAGCTACAATAAGGAGATGGTCCATGGATTAGCTCAATCTCATTGTATGAACGTTCTGCATGACATTTTAAGGCCTGTAAATTGTGGGGTGTGTTCTATCTGGCTGTTTGCCAAAACCAATCAGAATTAACTATTCACTCTTCTCTAACTCCCCTGAGACCCCCTGTGTGTGTGTATGTGTGTGTGTCGTGTCTGGATCCTCTGAGACCCTGGAGACCCCCTCCTCTCCGGGGGTTTCTTGGAATGTGCCTGTGTCGTGACTTTAAAATCAGTAAATCATGTCTATGGCTAAGTTACTGCTTCCCGCCATTCCTAAAGTGAGACTTTCATACTGCTGAGTTAATCCATGTTCATCTTAACATGAAAAATATCCCACAAATGCTAGCACCATTTCACCAACTCAGTGAATGAGTGAATGCCACGTTTCTACAGGACCAATAGCTGCCATGAACTTTTAAAGCTGGCCATGACTCAGAGGTTTTCATATTTAAACACCTAAGCATACACACACACACAAACACACACACATTCATGCACACACACACTCCAGCACACACACACACACTCATGCACACACACACACACACACACACACACACACACACACACACACACACACACAAACACACACACTCATACACACACACTCCAGCACACACACACACTCATGCACACATACTAATGCAGTCATTCACATCCACACATGCCACACACACATGAGTTCACACACGCGCACACACACACACACACACACACACACACACACACACACACACACACACACACACACACACACACACACACACACACACACTCCAGCACACAGACACACTCATGCACACACACACACTCATGCACACATACACTCATGCACACATACGTATGCAGTCATTCACATCCACACATGCCACACACACATACACACACACACATACACGCACACACACATCTGTGCTACTTGACCTGGGTATTCCTGTGATAATTGGATTCCCTTCCTAGCGATAACCATCACTATCGCCCACACACACACACACACACCACCTTCACAGTGAGGGTGTAGCAGGCGGAAATGAAGCATTGCTCAATTATTCAGTGATGGCATTAAGGCACCCAGGCTGCCTTAATTCTATTTAAGGTCTGAATTTTCCATGCTTAATTTAACACAGCTAGTCATCTGACCCCGGCTCTGTCAATAACAATTAATCATTTCTATTATATCAAGGTTTCAGATGGTGCTATGATGGTGCTTATTATATTCATACGGGACTCATTTGACAGCTGTGTTCTGCTTATTGCTTATTGCACGGACTACTGTAATACATTGTGCATGCTGAACTACAGGAATTCTCTGCTGATTTGGCCATCCATAACCATAGGAATTTCCCAAAACATTTCCAAAGAATCGGGATGACAGCGCTTAGTCGGAGATGAGATTCTGTGTTGTCTTTCTTCCTTGAGCCAGTGACAGATTGAGCTGCAGCTCTGGCCCTGACTGTCATTCACCAAATCTGGGGTGACACCGGGGGGGCTGGTGTTCAAGGGACCCAGTGGCACCAAGGTGCAGTAGTAAGGTATGACAGTCCTGTCTCAAATATTCATGATAAATAAACAGTCCGTAGACAGAGAACACAAAGGAATTTTTCCAGCATTAACAAACATTATTGAGGACACTGGTGAGGTAAGACGTAGTGGGATACAGATCCTGTCTAGCTAGCTGTGTGTTTGCTGAAAGGAAAAAAGAAACTCTGGTGTTTGTACACAGCCAGTCCTGGCTCTGAAATTGGGAAACGAGCAAAATGGCTCGGCTGTTTGAAGCTCTGCCAGTGGGGTGTCACTTCCTGCTGCGAGCGGGAGAGGAGGAGAGGAGAAGAGGAGCTGGGAGATAATTACCCCAATCAGCTCCTCTTCTCTTTGAGCTCCGCGGGCTGCTTGGGGTGAATCCATCCTGCACAGCGCTCTTAGCGGGGCCCAAAGGGAGACGCAGCTCCCAAAACAGGAACTCGGAAAAGGAATATTTCAGATTATTTCGACCCTAACCTCTGTGATGGCAGTAAACTATCACCCCCCACTGCCATCGGTTTGTGATCATTACTGAACACAGCTTAGAAAAACAATCAAATATCCCTGAGGATCTGCCTAAAAGTTAGCCCACTGAGGGAAACCCTGGAGGGGACTGCACACAGGACACAGTACATATGACATACTGTATGACATCCAAAACCCCTAACCATTGCCATTCAGGACTGATGCCAAACAGTGAGTACTGTCACAGTTCAAACTCTTTCACTACTACTTCATACAACTCACCTTTTTAAACCATCATCTGTCTAATTAGTTGATTTGCTTGAGGCCTACTCTATAGTCACTTTAGGTACCCAACATTGTTTCTAGAATTTTCTTTGTCATTATGCTAGTGTTAATGCCTTTTTAATGTTTTCTTTATATTTATCACCTTTCTAATGTTTGTTTTTAATGTTTTGTATTGTGTTTGGATTAAAGCATCTGCTGAATACTATAACCACCATAATATACTCACCACCTTGCCTCTAAAATCAGAGCAAACCCTTTAAAGGTGATACTGGTTGATAGTGGTGCAGTTTGATTTATGTGATGAACAGTATGCAATCTGTAGATGTGGAAGAAAGAGGTTTCTGTTCTATCCAGTCAGCTTTATGGATGTTGCTTGGTGCCTCTTGTCCTGTGTGTGACCCCTCACCCCTGACCCACACTTTTAGGCTCTGAATAACCTGAAAGGGTTCTGCTGTCAGATCAACAGGAAGAACCTTTTGGGTTCTAAAAATACTCTTCTTAAAGAGAG
>NC_045156.1:12886622-12901622 GCF_900700415.2 Clupea harengus | reverse complement strand
CCGCCATGTGGGACGGCCCAGCATGTGGCGCAGACGCGCTCCGAGATGATAATGGAGCTTATTTACATGGATGCAGGTCAGCGAGAGCGGGGCTCAGGGACTTCCTGCCTGTCCCATCCTGGATCCTGGATCCTGGAGACACGCCGCTCTCTCTCCTCCGTGTCCCCGCGCTGCGCTGTCCTCCGCTGCGGAATGCTAACTCATGGAAATGGAACATCTGGGAACTCCAGATCTCGCATCTAACAACACTGATACTGTGAAAGTTTATCACGGCCTGATCAGGACTGAATAGTAATGCGTTTTTACATTTTGTTTTGTCAGTCTCTGTACCCCGATGCAAATCCTTTTAGATTTTGTTTTAGACATTTAGGCATTGAGATTGTTTGGTCCACTATTTATGGTGAAGTCCTGTAAAATGTACAGACATGCATAGTCACTAAAATGCAAAAGTGAGATGAAAACTCTAGTTTTGTAGTCAGTTTTTGTAGAATCAGCACACATCTGATGCTGGATATCAGCGCCGCCCCTCTGCAGCACACTGGATAAGTGACACAGTGGTGGCATAACACTGAAATGCATCATCAGACGACTACGCTATTAAAATAAACATTCCAATGAAGTTTTGTGGTGGCAACATTTGTGTTGATTGGCTGGAATAATGTATGGCTCAATCTGAGACAGGACTGTATACAAATATGGAGTTTTTTGAGTCGCACACAATGCATGGAGAGCTAAAAGAGCAGACTCACTGAATTTGACAAAAAGTGTAATGGACTGTAATCAAGCACTGCACCTTCAGATACAGTACATGTTTAAGACGTGTTACATAGTTCTTTTCAGTTCAATTCAATAAAAAAACACTTTATTTATCCCCAAACCGAAGGGCCAGTTCCTGAAGCAGACATTGTAAAAGATCAGAACATATAAGATACGATAGACAACAGTGACCTCGTGGCAGAGGCAGTACAGTACGCAGCACTGACACACGAGTCTGATTTTTCACAGTATTCTGGAGGTGCTGCACGCGTTGAGGACGTTGTCTGCTCATGCCAAAGGAGTCTAGCCTCCTCAGGAAGTGCTGAAGCTGTTGGCACTTTTTAACGATCACCTCTGTGTTGGCTTCAAGACGCAGTTTGGCATCAATGACATCGATGACAGTGCCCAGGTATTTCCACTGGTGTTCAACTTCCACTGGTTCCCCATGAATTATGGCCAGAGTCCTTCCCTCCCCATGCTCCGTGAAACCCACGCACATCGAACATGTCCTCGGCCTTGGTGACACTCGGCTCCAAACCGGAGTTCCATGTCATAAACCCTACAGAAGCCCCAGACCACAGTTTGACCGCTGCTGCTGCATTCTATACGTATATATAGGGCGACAGTGGTACAGGAGGTACAGAAGTCGTTTAGTAATCAGAAGGTTGCTAGTTCGATTCCCTGTCGAAGCGTCCTTGAGCAAGACACTGAACCCCTAATTGCTCCTGATGTGCAGTGGGCCATCAGTGTAAATGTAAAATGTGTATACATTCTTGTAAGTCGCTTTGGATAAAAGCGTCTGCTAAATGATAAATATTAATATGACTGGACTAATGCAGTCTGTTTGTGCCGCCTTAGTGCTCACTCTTTGAGTGTGATGTGTGGACTTTACAGTGTGTGAACCTCAGCTCTCTGTACTACACTGACTGACTTTACAGTGTGTGAACCTCAGCTCTCTGTAGTACACTGACTGACTTTACAGTGTGTGAACCTCAGCTCTCTGTACTACACTGACTGACTTTACAGTGTGTGAACCTCAGCTCTCTGTACTACACTGACTGACTTTACAGTGTGTGAACTTCAGCTCTCTGTACTACACTGATTGACTTTACAGTGTGTGAACATCAGCTCTCTGTACTACACTGACTGACTTTACAGTGTGTGAACATCAGCTCTCTGTACTACACTGACTGACTTTACAGTGTGTGAACATCAGCTCTCTGTACTACACTGACTGACTTTACAGTGTGTGAACATCAGCTCTCTGTACTACACTGATTGACTTTACAGTGTGTGAACATCAGCTCTCTGTACTACACTGACTGACTTTACAGTGTGTGAACATCAGCTCTCTGTACTACACTGACTGACTTTACAGTGTGTGAACTTCAGCTCTCTGTACTACACTGACTGAACTACTGGCTTCTGTGGTGCAGCCTTGCTCTCTGCATCTCACATATAAGAAGTACTCATCTGTGTGTGGTGTAGCTTGGCCTGTATAGTTTCAACAGTCAAACTGATTTAGGTGATATGGACAGTCAAATGGACTAATGTTAGCTGGGCATAAAAACAGACTGAAATAGTATAGAAGTGCGGTTACAGAATCAGTATGTGACCTCTGAAACTACTCACACACAGTCATTGATGTGTGTGACAATGTGGACTGGGGACTGCGATTAGAATGGGAAAAAATGCAGTGGCAGGCGGACTATCAGGCTCCAGCACAGAGGCCTGTGATTATGACGACCACAGCGCTCTGGTTCTGGGGCTCTTTCGCCTGACTCAGCTGAGGGTTCTGTGGCTTCCTCTCTGCCCCCCCCCCCCCCCAACCAACTCCCCCTGAACCACCCCTCCGGCCCTTCCCCCGGTCCAAATGTTCCAGCGCAGGCCAGCGATCCAAACCGTCTTGTCTGCTTATAGGTTCTGTGAGACCGGATCAAATCTGACTGAAATAAAAACAGCAGGCCTACTCTGCTCCCAGTGCTATTCCCAGTTGCAGAGGAGAGGTTCGGCTACTTTCTGCAGAAAAAGAAAAAAAAAACAGAAAACAAGGAGCTCTGGCCACAGCAGCACGTGAAATCAGAGTGTGGATGAGGAAGGGGCCCCGAACAACAAACTCAGGTCTGGTGCGTGCAGCTTTAGTAACAAAGCTCCGGCTCTCAGGTGCTTCCTTCTATTGCGGGCCAGTCAGCTCCCCCGAGAGAGAGAGAGGGCCTTTCTGTCACATCGCATCACTTCCCTCCTCACTTCCTTTGGAGAGTGCCAACACAAAATACATAGCCCACTTCCCCCAAACCCTCAGAAAACTATTGGATTCTCAGTTAACTGACAGTTGTATGCAAAGTAATTTAAAGAGCAGCTCTTTAAATGACTGGATAAAAAATGGCAGTTCAATTAATATTTGTGTACATTTCTTCAGCCTGTGTGACTGACCACATGACCTTGTTGTAATGCCACCCCGTTTCTAGCATTTGAGCATCAGAAACGCATTGCATGTGTGCTTTGGATCACACACACACACACACACACACACACACACACACACAATCCATGTAACCTTCCCCAATAATGTTTTCAAGAAATCGTTAAAAACTGAATCGATTTCTGCTAAACGCAGCATGCCGCCTGTAGGGAAATGCTATTGCTTGAAACCAAACGGAAATGGTAGAGACAGCCCACTGGACGGAGTTATTTGCTGAACGTGTCCGCTTCGCTCATTGAAAAACCAGCGCAGCTGACGCGCAGCGCAGAGAGCGGAGAGCGACGAGACAAAGGTCCGCTCTGACTATCGCTCCAGTTCTCAGGAGCGCTCAGAAACCCTTCAGCTCAGCCAAGGGATACCTATTCCGATCGCACGAACGACTAGGATTCTTACTGCACGCCAAAGATCTATCAAATCTGTGCGCATTTCATGACGAAATAGCCATATTCGCCCAACTCTTGTATCTCAGTAGACAAGACAAGAGAGAGTTGTATTATTATTTAGTGTAGACAGTTTGAAGAAATCTGTTGATGTTGCAGCTGTTGGGGAACCAAGGCATGGAAAAGTAATCACGACCCTGGCCGGTTTGAAGCATCTTTTTTTAAGGAAATGGATCGACATCTATCCAAAAATGAGCGCAAAAATATGGATGCTTGCTTGAGGCGACTGAAACAAGAACTGGTATGTGCAAACAATTATACAAAGAGTTCACTCGTTAACCGTGTCTTTTATGAGTTTAATTGTGTTTGGAAGCCTATTAGTGTCTGCCTGTTTTTTCTTAAAACCCCTTTTCTTAATTTCATCGCATGGTTTATTCATGAACAATATTAGGTAGACTTCTCTCAGACTTGTCAGCGACAGTATCAAAAAAGCCTACTATAAACTTGAGTCAGCACGTGGCTTTATATTATCACCAGCAACTATATGTAGCTACCCTTTTTTTGTCCGACATTTCATGATACAAACATCATATGAAATACCCAGGATCCTATACATTTAACAGGGCTTTGCGTTAATGTGTTATATTCTCGGTTTAACTTTGAACTGCATTCAGCTGCATGCAGGTCGAAGTCTTGCATAGTTATGAGCACTGTTTTTGTTTAATATTTAAAATACACGTCGAATATAACATGGTTATGCACATTCCAGCGCGTGGACGGATGCATGGACGACCACGTCTCGCTCTTGCAGCTGCTACAGATGTTGGCGCGGGCTTTAGTGACGTAAATCGCGAGCGTTGAATCCGAGCTGCGAGCGCGGGGCATGTTCACACAATGGCTTCTCTCCTCGCGCCACCTATTCAATCCTCATAACCTCTCTCAGAGAATTAGGGATGAAGGATCTACGGAATCAATGCAGAACATAGCCTTTATTTCGTTACGGTTGTGATTTACACTAATCAGTCAACATTGATTTGACTTAGCCAAGCATTCCCCTGTATGGAATTAGACTCGTTTATTGACATCGAAAACGTGTCGGGATAGAACAGATTTTAAATGATTGATATGTTGAGCTCAGAAATGCACCGTGGGAGATGGAAGACTTTATTTTTGTCTTCCAAATTATTTCTGAAAATGATTAGTTGTTATCCTGTTAAGCGCTGTGCTGTGGTAGGAGTCTCGCGGTCGCTGAAGCAGAGTAGACGGTGTGTTTTGAAAAATGTATGTGAGCTCTCTCCCCCTGTCAGTCCCTGGTACATCTACAGGCTGAGGTGAACGCCTGAGCTGGTGGAGTTTGGCACCAGCTCAGATTCTTTCACTCTTCCTTTGCCTCTCTGTCACTCTTTCGCCCCCTTCTTATTCTTCTTTCTACCCACCTCTATCACCTCTTTCCATCCATCCCTCGGTGTCTCATTCCTCTCTTTCCCTGTTCCTCTCTCCTCTCTCTCTCTCTTTCTCTCTAAGGTATTTTCCCCAGTGTAAAACTGGGTCGCTAGCAGTGCTCTCGTCTGACTCAGGCACATTCCTCTTGAAGCCTTTGAAGAGAGAACCGAACCCAAATGACCTCTCCAGAGGTCTCCAGTACAGTACAGCACAGTATAGTGTATCAATCACCCCCTCAGGCTCAGCCTTAGCCACAGCCACAGCGTACCTCACAAAGCCATTGTGTCATAGTTGTATGTTGTGTGTGCCGCGTTGAAGGTGTAAGTTGTGGGTGTTGTGTGTGTTATATGTCAGTGGTGTGTGTTGTGTGTGTTATATGTCAGTGGTGTGTGTTGTGTGTGTTATATGTCAGTGGTGTGTGTTGAATCTGGGATGATCACACCATGCAGTTTTCACCAAGCTTAGTGAAAAGCATGAGAACTAACAGAGAAATCATCTGGGCTCTCCATTGTTTTGGTCTGACTAAGTAACAAATCTTTTTGTGAGCGCATAGGGAGAGCTTCTGTTTCTCCAGTCTGGCTGATGTGTGTCTGTGTGTGTGTGTGTGTGTTTCATGCACCTCTGTAGGGACTGGGCATCGGGAGCGAGGGCTGTGCTGCTGTGTGCATCTGTCTGGTTTGATAAGGTGAAGCTGAGAAAGAGCCGCGCTCCCTGGGCGCCTGGCACGCTGAAAGCCAAAGGCAGGCAGGCGGCTCGCACACAACACAGATCTTCTTGGCAGACGCATAAAGAGTTTTCCTTTAGCGGAGCATTAACCAGCTCTGACGCTCTCTGGAACCTTCTTCAAAAGAAGGAGATATCAAAGACACGGGCCCACAGCAGTGCTCAATTCATTCAGAGAAAGACGGAAGAGAAGAAGAGAGAGAGAGAGGGATGGAGGGAGGGAGAGAGGGAAAACAGAGAGAAAAAGAAAATGTGTAAGAGAGAAGATAGAGAGAGAGAGGAGAGAGAGAGAGAGAGAGAGAGAATGACAGAAGAGAAGATGCTCCGCTGGGCCTCTGAGAGACAGAAGCACATCACGCCCCTGGTCGTGGCGCTGGACTGGAGGGCATAATGTGTTCTGCTGGCCCCGGGTCGCGGTGCTGGAGTAGAGGGCATAATGTGTTCTGCTGGCCCCTGCTGTGGCTCGCTTTCAAAGCAGAGCAGAGCACAGCACCCCGCCGTAAGGACAGGCACCTAGTGAGGTAGAACACAGGCATGGGTGTCATGGCCCATTCTGTTCCCCCTGAAAAGTCTTATTGTCTACAGCGTAAACCCCACGTCCCAGTGTCTCTGTTCCTGGGCCCTTGGATCTCCAATGGTCCTCCCCTCCCTCCCTCACTCCCTCCCTCTGCTCCCCCCGATCACAGATGATGTAAATTATGGTAAGATTATGGTCTCTCTCACTCTCTCTCTCTCTCTCTCTCTCTCTCTCACTCTCTCACTCTCTAACTCTCTCTCTCTCTCTCTCTCGTTCTCTCCCCCTCTCTCTCTCTCACTCTCTCTCTCGTTCTCTTCCCCCCTCTCTCTCTCTCTCTCTCTCACTCTCTCACTCTCTCTCTCACCCTTTCTCTCTCTGTCTCTCTCTCTCTTCTGACCGGCCCCCATGGAGCACAAGCTGCTGTAGTGTGGCGTCTGTAGGTGAGCCCCCGTGCCAAAGTTGCCACATGTCTGTCTGCCACTCTAGAATGATGCCAAGCTCTCCACCAGGGCAACGTCTCAAGAACACAGACCTGGGCCCTGCTGCCAGCGACGGATCAGGGCACACATGACTGACAAGGCAGCGTCTCAACAAACAGACCTGGGCCCTGCTGCCAGCAACGCGTCAGGGCACACATGACTGACTACACAGATCAGGCAGATGAGCACAGGCAGGGTCACACAGAATAGGGATATTTCAATTCCTAACAGCTTTTTTTGTGTGTTTAAATACTCATAACCTGCCTCCCAAAACCTCAGAACCCTACTGGATGGTCAGTTATATTTACATTTAACAACAAAGTCATTTAAAGAGCAGGGTAGGTTTACATTTCATGAGTCTCTCCCTCTATCCCACTCCACAACGTTGCCAGGCTCTACACCAGGGGAGCGTCTCCAGAAGGCAGACCTGGACAGAGAGGGTGCAGACGGGTCAGGGGACACATGACTAGCTGCATGGCTATCTGGTCACACACAGGTGGAGTCACGGAGATAGAGTAGTGCAGAACAGATATCAGTGCTGATGGTTCCCTGTTTAAAAGAGATGAGGAAATTAATCAGACGATCTTCATGGATGTTCAATCATTCAGTGACAGTTAAACACACTCTGGGCATGAGATCCATTCATGCACGGATGTGGAGCAGTGAATGGCACACACACACACACACACAGACACACACACACACACACACACACACACACACACACACACACACACACACACACACACACACACACACACACACACACACACACACACACACACACACACACTGTGTAGTGCCCCAGCACAATGCGATGCTGTAAACACAAAAGTACGATGCTTGCAACTAATACTACTTTTATATCTAAGGACATTATATGTGAAGGGAGGTTTCCTCTGACACTATATTGAATCTAGCCAAGCTAGTAACTAACCTGGCCCTGGTCTGGCCCTGATCTGACCCATGTCTGGCCATGGTCTGGCCCTGATCTGACCCTGGCATGACAAGGGTCCATGTAGCATCCATGTTCCATCTGTTTCAGAGTCAGCTGTGCTCCAGAGTGTCTTTCGTTCCCAGGCTCTAGAGTGTCCCGTTAGATGCTTATGTGACGCGTTCCCAGGCTCTTGAGTGTCCCGTTAGACCCTTGTCCTTCTCCAGCCGTAGACAGGCCCACCCCTGTGGTCCACACAGCCCATGGCCCACGACTCTAATTGAAAAATGTGTCAGATAAGACCACAGACACTTGTCAGTTCAGGGAGGTCAACCTGTGTGTGGCAGAGCAAGAGGTGAACCCGACATGTGACCCCTGACCCCTGACCTCGCAGGGGTCACCAGCCATTTTTATCCCTGCTAACCACAGCTGAAGCCACAAGCTACATAACGGAGCACAGCCTACAAATGGTACTAAAGAATGACAGGCAGTCAGCTATTCCACCACTCCAAAGGGGCTGAATGGACACATTCCTGTGGTGCAGGTTAATGACTTAAATGAGACATCAAAGAGTGCCACTCATACATTCTTCTGCCATTTCAATTATATACTTTTGTGTTTTGGGTTTTGGGTTGGTGGCACGTATGCGAAATCAACGAAAAGTGTTGCCATGCATTCTTCAGCACGATCACAGATGTTGTGATGCATTTGAAGTACGATCAGAGGTGTTTTCAGGTGCTTACGCCCATGGGCTCTCTGTGAGAAACACATCTGTGAGATGACATCACTGTGGACAAGCCACCTGTTTGAGATGCATGCCATGCCACCCAGGGTTTGTCTTTTATTCCATATCCTGTGTCTTTATTCGCCCCCAGGAGTGTGTGTGTGTGTGTGTGTGTGAGATGAGGTGAGACGTGCATAAGAAGGTAAAACACATAGTGAGGTGTGTGTTGTGGGTGAGTGGTATATCTTATGTGATTGGTGTGTGTGTGTGTGTGTGTGTGTGTGTGTGTGTGTGTGTGTGTATGTGTGTGTGTGTGTGTGTGTGTCTGTGTGTGTGCATGTCTGTGTGTTCTGTTTCAAAGCTGTGTTGTTGCATGCAACCTTTAGTGATGAGGTGTCTGTAGTTATGTCATACTTGTGTGTTGTGTGTGTTGCATTTACTATGGTGTGTGTTGTGTGTGTTGCATTTACTGTAGGGTGTGTGTTGTTTTGTCTATTGTACTGTATGTCAGTGGTGTGTTGCACGCTGGCGGTGTGTGTAATGTGCTTGAGTTGTTTCATGGTTGCCTGTGAGTAGAAGGGAGTAGTGTTAAGCCAGGGTTGCTTTTGAGTAGACTGGAGTAGTGTTAAGCCAGTGTTGTTTGTGAGCAGTGTTGTTTATGTGTGAGGATAGTATATGGAGCGTGGGCGGTTCACAGAAATACCTTCCATGATTTATAGGTGTTGTTCATGTGTGAGGATAGTGAGGATAGTATATGGAGTGTAGACGGTTCACATAAATACCTTCCTTGTGTGCAGGTTTGCATAAAGGCCCATGCATATGAGACCTGGGCCTGAACTCTCTGAATCTGCTCTGGTCTATGGCAAGGGAGTCAAACCACCACAGTATGAAGAGGAGCCTTATGAAATAGCCAGGGGGTGTTTGTGTGCCGTCTGCCCAGGCCCGCCTCGGCTATCTGATGGTGGTAATGACCTGCTGTATCTCAGAGGATGACAGAGAAGGAAATGATTGTCATGAAGTTGGGCTGCTGCGATAGCGCTGCGCCGCGCCGTTGTGCTACTTTCCTTGTTTCTATTTGAGGCCGCCATTGCTGGAACCTTATCTTCATGAGTAATTCATGAGTGCGTGGAGGTTGAGGCTTTTAGTGAAAGCGTTTCTCCAAGAATAGATGTTTTTGTATTCCATGTTAATATTTCTTTCTTCGCAAGCAATAATAATATATATATATATATATAAAAAAAAACAGAATCGCACCCGAGTCAGCTTGGTTAAGAATTCAACATGGGGCCTGTTTTCTGTTAGGAGGCAGTCACACGTATACAGCTCCAGGAGATAACAGATTGGGCACAGCATCGCTTCAACGCTGAAGAATGAGCTCTCCATCAGGGGAAGCCTCCTCACATGTAATCCCATGGCATTGATGAATCAGGTGCTGCTTGGAGACCGCCAGAAAGCGTTTATCACCGTGGCGCACCATCCATCAAGAGGACCAGAAACGCTTAGGGATTCCGCTCCGGCCATCCATGTTGGCCGCCGGAGGATAGGGACATTAGTGTGAGGCTCAGAAGACACAACACACAACACACAAGGCTCCTTCATGCACCTTATGCGGGGAATAAAGGCGTTTACACATCCAAGGAGCTCTGAAAACGGCTGAAAAGATGTCGGTGTAGAAGCTGATACTTTGCTCACAAATCATTTTTAAAAGGCCTCTTCTGAAATATAAACCCTTGTAAAGCTGACAGCTTAAAGGGTTCTACAAAGACATTTCTATTCAAGGAATGTATGAGGTATAACCATAGAATGTTTTTTATTTTTTTTGTGTGTGTTAAGCCTCTCGCTGTCTGACGGCGGACTGGTGCCCTCGCCACTCTAATAGGACCTGCCAGGAAACAGCCAATTAGAGCACCACCCTGCACCCTGTGCCCTCTCCCTGATGCCCAATGGCCAATTAGAGCACCACCCTATACCCACTCTGATGCCCAATGCTGCTCCTGACACCCAAGCATAGTGTCTTGTGTCTGGTGTCCAGCACCAGTGTTCAGTGCCAAGTTTCCAGCACCCAGTGTCAAATTCTCAGTGCACAATGCCAATGTCCAGTTCTAGCTCATGGTGCCCAGGGCTGAAAGTAGAGCATCTGCCCTGCATCCTTCCTATTAGTGAAATGCAGGGTTCCACTGGCTCACACACACACACACACACACCAACACACACCAACACACAGACCGGCTGTGTCTACCCTTCTCACATACAGGCCTGCTATCTTTACCTCTCTCATACACAGATCTAGAGTGTCTACAGTACCTTAGACACACACACACACACACACACACACACACACACACACACACGCGCGTACGCACAGTGCAGTGTTCATGTCTTCCTAGCGGGCACATGAAATAAACACACTAGCTCTGTGGTCTGATAAGGTCAGCCCTGCTCATTTCCTGATTCCTTGTGCACACGCTCAGTGCCCCATTAACTTAACTGGCAGGAATTCAAAGTTCCCACTTTCCACCTCCATAAGACACACTCTCTTTTGATGCATTCATGTGTGTGTGTGTGTGTGTGTGTGTGTGTGTGTGTGCGCGTGTATGTGCGTGTGTGTGTTTTCCACCTCCATAAGACACACTCTCTTTTGATGCATTTATGTGTGTGTGTGTGTATGTGTGTGTGTGTGTGTGTGTATGTGCGTGTGTGTGTGTTTTCCACCTCCATAAGACACACTCTCCTTTGATGCATGTATGTTTTTATTTGTGTGTGCGTGTGTGTGTGTGTTTTCTGCCTCCCTAAGACACTTTCCTGTTGGGCTCAGTTGCTTACACTGCCCTCTTAGATGTGTTCATGTTTTTATTTATGTGTGTGTGCGTGTGTGGCAGTGGAATGAGGCGTGTGTGTGTGTGTGTGTGTGTGTGTGTGTGTGTGTGTGCTTTCCGCTTCATTCTGAAGCACTCTTGGTTGGCTCAGTGACACACACTGCCCTCTCAGATCAGTGAATTTTTTATTTATGATTTTGGGTGTGTGGTGTGTGTGTGTGTGTGTGTGTGTGTGTGTGTGTGTGTGTGTGTGTGTGTGTGTGTGTGTGTGTGGAGGTCAATTAAATCATACAATTTCTCTTCATCACTACACCTATGCACACACACTCATACCGTTGTGGGAAGAGAAGGGTGCTGGTGTAAGGAAAAGAAAACATGCATTCATATCAGACATGTGCAGATGTTGTCACACACACACACACACACACACACACACCCTCAAACACCATGCACACACACACACACACACCATGCGCACACACACACACACACACACACACACACACACACACACCATGCGCACACACACACCATGCACACGCACACACACACAAACACACACATACAAACACAACCAACACTCAAATAAGCATGTTTCATTAAGTAAATGTATTTATCCTACTGCACCCACAAGACAATAATGTACACCATTCGTGTGTTTTCACCAAAGATTCCTTGCATCATCATAACTCACAGCTTCAGTCCTAAAGCAGAATATGCATGAGGTCCTCAGAGTTGAGCTGAGCCTGTCCACTATATGAACTGTGCCACTGATTTGGCAGAACCATTGTGTTGGCGGTGCCATTGTTTTGGTGGCGGCATTACTTTCACACACAATGGCATTGTTTTATCGGTGCCATTAGTTCAAGCTGGCCATTGATTTAAAGGTGCTTTAAAGGTTCCATGTTTGTTTTGTGTTAGTGATGACATTACTTCCTTGTGTTATTTTAGCTGCTGGTTCCTGTTCTCTGCGTCGTTGCGTTGAGAGGTATTTGTTGTAGCTGTGTTGTTGCCTTAGCTGTCCCTTGTGTGTGTGTGTTTGTCTTCCCAGTGAGCCAATCTCCTCTGCTCTGCTTCAGTGCATTTGCTGTCATTTCCTCTCCATGCTCTGTTTCAAGCCCCTGGTTCAGAGTCACAGTCATGGTCCACCATAGCCCCCGGCCTCCCTTACCATGTGTCCCCCCCCCCCCCCCCCCCTCTGTCCACCCCTCTTCCTGTTCTCCCCCATACCCCCCCCCCCCCCCCCCCATGTTCTCTAGGTCATCAGTGGCCCCCACCCTCCTGCTCCCCTCCAGACCCCATCTCAGTGTGTTTCCATCAACACCACTGGGGCATTAACGCGCTGGGGCATTAACAGCACTGGGGCATTAAAGCGCTCCCCTTTAGATGCCGGCTCTTCTGGCACACAACACAGAGAGGTCAGTAACACACTCAGACACACACATACACACATACACACATACATGTACACACACACACACACAAACACACACACACACACATGTACAGACACACACACACACATGTACACACACACATGTACACACACACATACACACATGTACACACAAACACGCTCACACACACACACACACACACACATACATGAACACACACACACACACACACATACATGAACACACACATACACACACACACACACACACTGTGAAGTAGAGTGTTGAGCGGCAGAGGCAGTAACCAGTAGAAAGCGTTCAAGTAAGCCAAAAAGGTGCAGATTTATTTATGCTGCCGGCAGGTGGACAGACAAGACGCACTTTACATTTAACAGAACTAACTTTCCCAACACAAACAAATAAAAATAGTAGTTCTACTGACTTGCAATAAATAGCTTAATTGATTAGTACAGTCATCCTCTCACCTCAGAGGACAAAGCTCGACCCCCTGCCATTACCTGGATGCAGGTTATATTCACCCTAACCCCTCCTCCCAGGAGTTAACCATTATACTTTAATCAATTATCTAAACAGACATATCTTTTTACTCTTAAACATGTATCATGCATACAATAATTCATATTTGGAATCTGCACATGTACAAATATAGTTAATTGGGCTTCTGACAGCCAGATATACAAACATTATCCTCAATGGACCAAACACCCCTTACTCAAATGGAACAGCCCATTGTTTGGCGCTCCTACACGAATAAGGAAGTAGTTTCAAATGTGCTCTGCTTCAGTTGGGCGCTGGTTATGCTTTTTGTAGTCCAAACGTGATCCTTCTTGCAGGCTCACACAGCACGGCGCCATGCTGTTCACCCGCGATTCCGTTTCACGTTGGTCATACAGTTCATGAAGCATTCACATACAACCGCACTCATTTAGCCTCAACAATTTCCCCAACGTCTTTCTGCGCTATTCAGTGACGGCACAGATTTCGCTCCGTCACATTACCCCCTCAAGGATTTTCGTCCTCGAAAACCCGAGAAAGGTAATCCGCCGTTATGTTCTCAGGTCCAGCCCTGTACCGGACTTCGAAGTTGAAGGGCTGCAGTGCTAGGTACCACCGGGTGACCCTGGAGTTGGTATCCTTCATCCGGTGTAGCCATTTCAAAGCCCGGTGGTCCATCTCCAGGATGAAGTCTTTCCCCATCAAGTAGTACTTCAGCGAGTCCACGGCCCACTTTAACGCCAAGCACTCCTTCTCCACGGTGGAATACCGGAGTTCCCTCGGGAAGAGCTTCCGGCTGAGGTACACCACCGGCTTTTGTTCTCCTACCTCCCCCTGCAGCAGCACCAAGGCCCACTCCAGACGCGTCCGTCTGCACGGTGAACGGCTGGCTGAAGTCAGGGTTCTGTAAAATAGGGTCACTGCACAAACAACTTCTCAAATCATTAAAAGCTTTGTCACAGTCTTCAGACCACACCACCTGATTTGGACTGGACTTACGGGTCAATTCAATCAAAGGGGCTGCCCTATTGGAAAAGTTCTCAACAAACCTTCTATACCAGCCCACAACACCCAGAAAAGAGCGCACTTGCTTCTTCGTGGTTGGTCTGGGGGTTTCCAGAATGGCACTGACCTTGCTAAGCTGAGGCTTCACGGTTCCTCCACCGATGACATACCCCAGGTACTTCACCTCTGCTTGAGCCAGGGCACACTTTTTGGGGTTCACCGTCAGTCCTGCGGCCTGGATCCTCCTCAGCACCTCCTGGACATGGGTCAGATGGTCCTCCCAGGTGTGACTGAAGACCACCACATCGTCAAGGTACGCTGACGCGTACTCCCGAGCCCCCTCCAGCACCTTATCCATAAGGCGCTGAAATGTCGCTGGCGCCCCCTGCAGGCCAAAAGGCATCATGGTGTACTGATAGAAACCAAAGGGAGTTCTGAACGCCGTCAGTTCTTTGGTGTCCGCAGCCAGGGGTACCTGCCAATATCCCTTGCTGAGGTCCAGGGTAGTCAGGTACTTGGCACAACCCAACCGATCAATCAGCTCATCGACCCTAGGCATAGGATACGGGTCAAACGCAGATATGGAATTCAACTTTCTAAAATCCATGCAAAATCTCATGGTTCCATCCTTCTTAGGAACTAGCACAATTGGGCATGACCATTCACTGTGGGAGGGCTCAATGATGCCCATCTCCAACATGGTCTCCACCTCTTGCCTGATTTTCAGGAGGAGCTGAGCAGGGATGCGGTATCCTGGCAACCTCACTGGTCCTGGTGCCTTGAGCCTGATGTGGTGCTCCACCAGCGGCGTCCGCCCTGGAGTCTCCG
>NC_045156.1:12874122-12881622 GCF_900700415.2 Clupea harengus | reverse complement strand
CAGTTCATCCTGTGTGTGTGTGTGTGTGTGTGTGTAGTATCTCATTCTCATGTCTGGGCATGTTACCCCATGTCTGTTGGCTGTTGGGGCCCTGCAGGCTACACCGTCACATCATGTGACTCCATCTGTCATTCTTCTCTCTTTCTCTCCCACTCTCTCTTCTCATCCTTTCATTATTTCTTTATCTCCCTTTTTCTCTTTCTCCTTTTCTCTCTGTCTCATTCCCTCTCTGTCCCTTCCTTCCTCTCTCTCTCTCCCTCTCTGTCCCTCTCCCTCTTTCTCTCTCCCGCTCTCTCTTTCACATATGTCATGCTTTTTCCCTTCCCCTTTTTTCTCTTTTCCACTCTCTTTCCTCTTTTTCTCTTTTTCTCTCTCTCCTCTCTTTTCCTCTCTCTCTCTTCTTTCCATTCTCTCTTTACTTCTCTTGATTTCACTCCTTCCCCCTCTCCCCCCTCTCTCTCTCTCTCTCCCTCTCTCTCTGTGGGACTCGGCCCATATGGAGGGGCTGTCACTCATAACCAGGTCATGTGATGCGAACAGAGAAAGCGACCAGAGGGCAACAATGCAGACACACCCCTGAGTCCCTGGAGAAGCTTAGTGTGTGTGTGTGTGTGTGTGTGTGTGTGTGTGTGTGTGTGTGTGTGTGTGCGTTGGGTTACAACGTCTGTCGCTCGTTAAAGTGTGTCAACTAACGGCCACATGATTGTTTCCATCGTGCCCGCCGGGCAGATCCACCTCATAGCTGTCACTCAGGTCGTCCCACAGGGTAGGGCAGGAGAGGAAATCCACATGAATGTCAGGTTTGCAGAGGATGCAGAAACAAGAGCAGGACGATGGGGGATTAGGACAGGAGGAAGGAGTCATATACTGTGGTTTGCAGATATCTTAGCAAGTATTTGTCATGAAAACTAACCAGAGTTTTATTTCTCTTTCTTTCCTTTTTTCTCCTGTCTATCTCTGTCCTGTTTGTCCTCTCTCTTTCAACCTCTTCATTTCCCTCTCTCTCTTTCTGTTCATACTACCCTCTCATCTCTCTCTCTCTCTCTCTCTCTATTCACCAATCCATTCTCTCTCTCTCTCTCTCTCTGTCTCCTATTCTCTCTTTCTATCTCCCTCTCTCCTATTCTCTCTTTCTCTCTCCCTACCCCTCTACCACTTGTCTCCCTCTCCTACAATCTCTTTATCTCTCTCTCTTCCTGCCTCCTTCTCTCTCTCTTTCCCTCTCATCACTCTCTCTCTATCTCTCTCTGTCTGCAGTTGTCCATGCGAGAGGCTGGAGATGGCCTCCATGCTCAGATGAACTCTATGATGGGGGCGTTACAGGAGCTCAAACTTCTTCAGGTGCAGACCGCCCTCGAGCGCCTGGAGATCTCCGCCGCCAGACCCCCTATCAGACCGACGGCCGCCACTGAGAAGTGTGACCCCCCACCCCACACTCAGCCTCAGCCTCGGCTGCACCCCGACCCCCCCCACGACCCAGAGCCCCAGGAGGACCTCAGCCCCCTCAGCCCCGTCCTTCTCCGCCCCCCTACACAGGACCACCAGCGGAGGGCTCAGCACCGCAGCAGCCTGGGCACATCCCCATCCTCATCCAGCCTAGAGAGTGAGGGGCTCCCCCCAGCGAGACGGGTGTCTGGCTATACAGCCCCCCAGGTGGACTACTGTGGGCCGCGCCTGAGCTACCTGCCCTCTGAGTGCCCTCAGCAGCATCGCCAGGTGCCCGTCAAACGCCCACAGCCCCCCCTGGACCTGCCGGGCATCCTGTACAGCCTGTCTCGCGAGGGCCCGTCTCTGGACAGCGAGTACTCGCAGGACAGCATGGACGAGTCCAGCGACTGGACCTCGTCCCTCATGAGCCGCTCACGCAACCGGCAGCCACTGGTGCTGGGGGACAACGTCTTCGCCGACCTGGTGGGGAACTGGCTGGACCTGCCCGAGCTGGACAAAGCGGGCAAGGAGGAGGAGGAGGAGGATGAGGAAGAGAGGAGAGGAGGAGGAGGAGGAGGAGGAAGAGGATGGGAGAGGCCAGACTCTCCGGCCCACCCGCTGCGTCTGAGCCGCTCGCAGGAGATCTGCCGCCGCTTCTCGCTCACCACCAACATCTTCAAGAAGTTCCTGCGCGGCGTCCGGCCCGACTGCGACAAGCTGCTCAAGGAGAAGCCCGGCTGGATGCCCCCTGCCGACCTGCCCGAGGCGGAGCTCCTGAAGCGGCCCAGGAAGACGGCCAAGCCCAAGTCCAGCTTCTACCTGCCCTTCTGGGCCTCTGCGCCACAGGGCAAGGGCCGCCCGGCCTGCCCGACCACAGAGGAGCGGGGCCTCAGGGAGCCTCCGTACTCAGGGATCTTCATAGACAGGAGACAGACAGACTGCCCGGAGAAGCCCCACCAGGCTCAGACCCACTGCCCCAGACTCTTCCTGGACCACGGGCAGCCGGAGGAGGGGGAGAGGCTCCGGCCTCTGTTCGATCACAACACTGCGGTCTGGGTGTAGCGTAGCCGTTCAGACTGTTGGACCTTTCCAAATGGACAAGAGCAAAGGTTTTTTTTAAACCCTGGACTCCTGTAGGGATTAATGGACCTGACTCAGAGGCACTGTAAGCGATGATCGTTCGGAAAACACGTAAATGAAACTGTCTTGCAATCGGACAGCGATCATGAAACAGATGTTTCCCGAAGCCCTGTAATCTGAGACTAACAAGTCACATGGTGAATTGACCAATCAGCGAACTTCCAAAGAGACAGGCATCCCTGTTGGCCAATAAGTTTGTGTGTGCACAGCACACTGGCATCACGAGGCAAAGTCTTCCTTTCAAAAGTTAGTTGGGAAGTCATCGCTTACAGCATCTTTATTAACTGCATTGCCGACAATCTGCCACCAGTAGGTGTTCATATAGATGGATCCAGTGGTTATACTCAGTGTACTCTCAGTGAAAGTGTCAATGCTCCTTTTGTTATGTCAATGGTGCTCTAAGTACAGTATCCTTGTCGTCCACATTTTGAACTTCCAGACCGTCAAACACCAATGCCAAGTTTGCTTTTGCATTTCATGGAAACACATGTATTTATTTCTGGTCTTACATAATGCAGCTCTTTTAGATTTTCAAATGATTCCTGTGTTAGTCTCACCACCTGATCACCAAAAGGGACAGTTACAGTATTCAGAAAAAGACAGAGTCCATGTGTGTGTGTGTGTGTGACTGTGTGAGAGAGAGAGCTCTGTTTGTGCCCACATGCTTAGTGTGTGTGTGTGTGTGTGTGTGTGTGTGTGTGTGTTTGTGGGACTGTGTGTGAGAGAGAGCTCTGTTTGTGCCCACATGCTTAGTGTGTGTGTGTGTGTGTGTGGATGTGTGTGTGTGTGGGAGAGAGAGAGCCCTGTTTGCGCCTACATGCTGGTACGAGTTGTGCCCCTCAGTCATCTGCGCCCCTTGATGAAAGAGGGGATTTATGCCCACACGGTCCCTCACTGTGAAAGCAGTACAGAGCCAAGCAGAACAGGCTGCACAGAGTTAACTTCAGTTAGTTGGCTTGGCAACGTCCCGTGCCCAGCGTCTCTTCTAGTCTCCTGGGCTGCTTTGTGTATGGCACAGAGAGAGAGAGAGAGGTGAGAGAGAGAGAGAGAGAGACAGAGAGAGACCCGGTGCCATCTGGATGCCTACTCTTATGTAAGTGTGAGGCTGCTGCACAGTGGAGATGCACAGAGAGCTGTCAAGGCCGATTTAATCATCTTAAAGCTCTCCAACTGACGTGTGTGGAAGTGTGTGGAAGTGTGTTACATTCTACATTGTGTGTATATGCCAGAACACAAGCACATTTTTTTTGTGTGTGTGAAAGCTGACATAATGTGTATGTGTGTGTGTGTGTCTGGGGTCAGAAGATCAAACCGCTGGTTTAAGGGATTAAAACACAGATACATGACACTTGTCTTTTCATACATGCAGAGAGTCAACAGCATCTAAATCCATAGAGCGGCGTCCTGCTCACACAGTCCTACTGGGCATCTACAGTCAGCCCAATCACGTTCAGACACCACGGTCACGGTAACGTGTCAGCCAATCAGGTCACCTCTTCCACTGTTATGAGGTAATAATTGGCCAATCCGTCAAGACAACAGAGAAGATAAGTGGGAGTGTCTCAAGTGTCAATCAAAAGGTGCATCACCATGGCATCCATCCTATCTGATAGTTTCACATAGAGAATATTCAAATGAAAGAGTGTGTGCGCGCGCATGTGTGTGAGTCTGTGTTTTTGTGTGTTTCTCATCAGCCAGATAGCATGCGGTAGAGCAGATCCTGCTCATTGGTGTCCAGCACCACTGAGTCATGTTCGCACTCACACATTCCGTTTAGTCTGTCCTGTAATCGTGTGTTCAGAAATATGATATGCATATGTTTTTTTTTTATTATTTTGCATTGAGAGAGCAAACTGTTTGGTGAAGTCAGCCTCTTTGGCAAACCAAAAATCCCTGTTGTGAAGACGGACTGGACACAAAACAAATCTCAGTCTTCGGTCCTTCCATGTGGATTTGATATCAGCTGAAGCATTCTGATTTATTACAGAGGAAACGAGCATTTGGGCTCCGATGGAGAGGAACTCATGGTGGCTTTCCGTTCTCAAGTTATAATTACGTCTGTCACATGAATAACTATCAATCAGGGAGACTTGCATCCAAGACCACATTATCAAAACATAACACAGCTCCACGTAAGCTAAACTTGCCTGCTGCAGCGCCAATACACTTTAGATTTGGGTCACATCAGCTATTTTTCAACCGCATGGTTTTCAAGTCTTTTAATCCAGAATACGCCACTGTCTATTTGCAGAGCAGTGTTAGAGCAGCCAAACCTACGGAGACTGTTATTCTGAGGAGAATTACAACTGTAAATAATGGTGGAAAAAAGCAATATTTTATTTTAATGTGTATGTTGTTTTGTCTGACTGCCATGACTTTTAGCACTGGTGACCGCCTCACGCCTACGGTGGGTGTAAGAGTGTATCCTACAAGTATATATTTACACTTTTAAATGAACATGTTTCAAACAAATCAACTGCCTTTTGGGTGTCTGTCTTTCAATTTGTCTACATTTGTGGCTGTATTGTCCTCCTCCACCACATTCACACCCATTACTGCTAGACAAAAAACATCCAGTCCAAATCCATCCAAACGCCCCTGTGAACCACAGCATCCCCACTTCTTCTCTGATAGCCAACAACCCAGTATCAGCCTATCTGCTTTCACATGCTTGGTTGCCATCTTCACTTATGGCAGCCTGTCTGTTGGCTTCTCCCCTCGTTTTCAGACCGTGGGGGGCATGGGGGGCATTTGGCGTGGATTCCTGTTGACTAATCTGAGAAGATGGGAGTGTAGTGTGTCACGCCTGGCTTCGCCTCCTTCCATGCCTCTCCCAGGAGTTGCAGCCTGACTGACTGATGGCATATTTCACAAGCGGCCTGTCAGATCCCGGAGGTCAGCCGAGTGCATGAGGAAGATGATGAAGATGAGGACGAGGAATCAGAGCCCTGGCCTAAATAAATAAACCACACACAACACAATCACACAACACAATCACACAACAGTGTGATTCACACATGCCCAAAAACAAAAACAGCGCCCGCAGGAAGAAAGGGAGAGAGAATGAGAGAAAAAAAAAGAGAGGGGGGCTGATTTTTCGACAGGAAGCTCTCGTATAAGACTGAGGGACTAGTTCTCGTATAAGACTGAGGGACTCTGTGATTCTTGAGCACCCAAAAAACACGTGGAGAGAGTTTTTTTTCCAACGAGATTAAAAGAAAGAGAGAACAAGCAAGAAAGAGTGTTTTGGTTTGTTGACAGGAAACACACACGCAGTGAATCTTGATGCTGAGGGAAAAGATTTCCTTCTTATTCCTGAGGTAAAGCGTCTTCCTGTCGAGCTCAAAGATCAGAGATGGCACTACAGAGCCTGGAGTTAAGATAACTGCTGTTTACACACACATCACAGCTAACACACTCACATTAAAACATGCACAGACGCACACTCACTCGCACGCACGCATGCACACAGACACACACACACACACACACACACACACACACACACTCACACTCTTTCTCTCTCTTACACAAGCCCTGTTACAACCCATGCTTGTGGGTCTCGTGGGAGACAGACAACAGTGATTACAAAAATAACTAGGGCTTTTATTTCAATAAATAAATACATTGATTTGAAATCTAGGGCTTTTATTTCAATATATAAATACATTGATTACAAAAATAGCTAGGGGTTTTATTTCAATAAATAAATACATGGATTACAAAAATAGCTGGGGCTTTTATTTCAATAAATAAATACATTGATTTGAAATCTAGGGCTTTTATTTCAATAAATAAATACATGGATTACAAAAATAGCTAAGGGGTTTTATTTCAATAAATAAATAAATGCATTGACTTGAAACCTAGGGGATGTATGTAAAAGCAAAGAAAAGCACGGCGAGCACCAGCTTGAAGAACGCGGTGAATGCAAGCCTCCTCTCTGAAGGTAAACAGCCCTGTTTGCGCCTACAGCTTTTAGCCACACCTTCAGGTATGCACATTCTATTACCACTTAAGCTGTTGCACTGCCACTGTAAGGGCAGCAGGGGTGCAGAGGGTCATAACAAGCACACACACACACACACACACACACACACACACACACACACGCACACACACACATCTTCTGTTTCTACCTCCCTACCACCTCCACACATAGAGACACACACACACACACATACACACAAACGTACACACACACATATGTACACACACACACACACACACTACACACTGTACATACACACACACACACACACTCACACACACAAACATACATTCACTGATATCCTGGCAGTTACAGGATTTTGGAGGGGGATTGCAGGAGGAAGGATTTGGGTCAACTGATGACAGTTACGGTCATCTGTCCCCCATCCCATATTACCAGAGTGTGTTTACAGTAAATCTCTCATTCATCTGTCACTCATCTCCTGTTACTGGTCAGTGTGTCTAAATAGACTTAGTATCTCTGTCCATCTAATGCTTTATTTAAAAATATATCACAAAGACACAAATACATATCCGCATTACCAGCAAAGACCCACATAATCACAACATTATTGGCCAAATCCACAGTAATTATGAGTGAATAAATGAATCATAAATTGCATAAACAGATCATAATGCCATTATTTCTGGAGCAAAGGACACTATGTTGTAACATTATGCAATCCTCCTGCCCAAATCACCCCCTGGATGTGTGTGTGTCCTGCCCAAATCACCACCTCCTGGATGTGTGTGTGTCCTGCCCAAATCACCACCTCCTGGATGAGTGTGTGTCCTGCCCATATCACCACCCCCTGGATGTGTGTTTCCCTACCCAAATCACCACCTCCTGGATGAGTGTGTGTCCTGCCAAAATCACCACCCCCTGGATGTGTGTTTCCCTACCCAAATCACCACCTCCTGGATGAGTGTGTGTCCTGCCCA
>NC_045156.1:12794122-12856622 GCF_900700415.2 Clupea harengus | reverse complement strand
CTGTGGGAGGCCATAAACGTGGGCTCTTCTGCCTGAGGGAGCAGATTCCTGGGGCTGGAGAAGTGCTTTGCTGTGTCACTGTGACGTGACGTGGCGTGACGGCGGAGTCTTTTTCTGGGGATGTTTATTTACACCGGGCGCCTCTGGATCTGGGTTACCGGCTCCTTCAGCACTCAAGGAGACCAGGGGGAGGCCAGGCCCCAGTGAACTCTGGGTAAACACGACGCCTTGAGCACTCCAGTCAGTGTCAGGCAGATGCCTCTCATTACCCAGAGTGCTCGGGGGCACTGCACCAACGCCAGCGAGTAAAGATGATGTGGAGCGACAGCCCCCTGTGAGAGGCAGCAGCCAAGACTTACACAGGTACGCCGTCTGCGAAGAAGTCTCTCAAAGAAAAACAAAAAACAACCAGAAAAGTCCTACAGGAAACACAGCAACATCGATTTGTACTGATTTCGGATTTGCACCCATGATGCATCTCTTCTGATTTAGAGTATGCACCCATGATGCATCTCTTCTGATTCATGCACTCATTACATTCTTCTCTTCTGATTTAGAGTATGCTCCCATGATGCATCTCTTCTGATTTAGAGTATGCTCCCATGATGCATCTCTTCTGATTTAGAGTATGCACCCATGATGCATCTCTTCTGATTCATGCACCCATGAAGGACTGCACACCAGGGTTGTGTTGGCATGACAACGGATGGGGAGTTCAAAACAGTAGAACGTGTGCGTTGGATGAGGATGAGGCCACATGTCTGTCATTAGGAGAAAGGGGTGACATGATTGATTCACACGAGCTGGATTCATCTCTGCTCAGCCAATGGGGGAGGAAGGGGAGAAGGAGAGGCTACCATGGTGATGAGGAGAGGTTGTCACGGCGATGAGACGAGCGAGATGAAGACGACATAATGACAGGGCGCCACAGGGGATTCAGGGGTCTGGAACTGTAGACATGACAAACCTCTTCCTTACTCCTTTCCCCTCCTCCTTTCTTCTCGTCTTCTCCTTCCTTTCCACCTCTCCCCCCTTCTGTTTCTGTCTTGGCTCGGTGTGTTCAAAATAGCAAACAAAAGCAAACATTTGCAAGCGTTTTCTAAAAACAGCTTTTCACTGCACACCTTGTCTCACACCTGTCAGTCACTTACAAATACTCACACACACATACAGATACATACATATACTCACAGATGGAGACAAACACTCACAGACAGACAGACCCACACACACACACACACACACACACACACACACACACACACAGAAAGACACACATAGATTGATAAAGTATGTCTACTGATGCCGAGCTGTGCTTTGAGACCTGAGCTGGGTCAGATGGTAGCGTGCCTCTGAACTGCACCATGCAAAAGGGAATTGATCTTAAATCATGAAAGAGAATTTAAATATTTAAGCACACTGTGCATTGCGACATCACACTTCAAAGCCCTCCACTGCGTCTGGAACAGAGTCATTAAAACCCCACACTCAACAGAAACACTGGTGGAAAACTGTTTGGTCTACTTAGGAAACAAACAGCTAACGCCATAGGTCAAAGGTCAAAGATTCAGGCCAGATCATATCCTACTTTGATGTAGTCTTATACATTAGCCAGTCAGAAGCAGTTGTGTGACTAACACAACTCGGCATTGATTGGTTGAGAGTCTGTGCTCCATGTTTCTCTCTGCATTGATTGGTTGAGTCTGTGCTCCATGTTTGTCTCTTAATTGATTGGTTGTAAGTCTGTGCTCCAACGTTTCTCTCCGCTACAGGGCACCTGGAGCTGAACTGAACATGTCATGTTTCTTCGTTCATAGATTAAATGGAGAAGAAAAAGTAGATGAATAAACAAATATTTAATCTGACGAATTACATCAGATGAAGAAAACATTACCCTGGTGTGTTTTGCTGACATCACATGGGGATGAAGTGCCCTTTCCCATATCAAATCTTGTTAGGATCTACTCCAAACCGGTGAATAATTTATGGATAAGAAGTCTTTGAGGGCATTAAAACAAACCTAATCTCAAAATTAGAAGACATGAAAAGCTATGAGGTAATTATTCAAATAGCAATTTAGATATTACCTCAGATTTGTCAGACATTATATTTTTTTTTATGAGACATACGTAACTGACTAACATGACTAATGCTTATTTTTAATCACACACACACACAGACTGACACACACACACACACACACACACACACACACACACACACCCACACACACACAAAGGTCATGCCGCTGCTTGTGTCATGTACGTGGTCTGGATCCGCCTGTGTGTGTGTGTGTGTATGTGTGTGTGTGTGTGTGTGTGTGTGTGTGTGTGTGTGTGTGTGTGTGTGTGTGTGTGTGTGTGTGTGTGTGTGTGTGTGTGGGCTGTGGGGGACTGTGGGTTTCAAGTGGAGGGTTGTTGCTCTTTAATCTGGCATCTGGAATGAGGAATCCCTCACAGCCTGTCTGTGATCTCACACACACACCCTCCAGCTGAACTCCGCCCTGTCACCCAATCCCAAAAATGAACACACACACGCACATCCATACTCATGTCGGCTGACAACTAGTGTAACTAACTCTGGAAATATGTCCTGGGGAGCACATACATAAACAACCTCACCCACCCACCCACCCACGCACGTGAGAGAGAGAGAGAGAGAGAGAGAGAGAGAGAGAGAGAGAGAGAGAGAGAGAGAGAGAGAGAGGGAGAGGGAGAGAGAGGGAGAGGGAGAGGAACAACAAGAGGCAGATGAGGGAGACAGACAGACAGACAGACAGACAGACAGACAGACAGACAGACAGACAGACAGACAGACAGACAAACAGACATAGAGACTAAGAGAGAGACTGATAGACAGACAGACAGACAGACAGACAGACAGACAGACAGACAGACAGACAGACTGATAGACAGACAGACAGACAGACATTTAATCCATTTATTTAGGCATTGCTCTGTCCCCCACCCACCCACATATCTATACTCATGACAGCTTACAACTAGTGTAACTATCTCTGGAAATATGTCCTGGGGAGCATACACAGAGAGAACCCCTCCCACCCACCAATGCACACACACACACACACACACACACCAACCACACACACACGCACACACCCACACACATGCGCTTGATTGATGAATGAGGCCACACTTGTCTCTGCTTGGTGGGGATGAAAACCTTCAGCGTTGGCATCTCTATGGAGATGAAACAGCCCATCCCTGACCTTTCTGGTGCACATCATCATTATTCACTGGTCCAGCGCCCCCATCCACACCCCTCTCACCTGTAGTTAACCCATCTATTTCTCCCGGCACCATCCATCTGTGTACCAATGAGCACACATAGACTACAGATGAAAATGTATGTCTGTTCTGTAAGCCACTTGGTTACTGGTCCTGCACCCCCATCCACACCCCTCTCATCCTCACCCTGACTTCCTTAGTTACAGTAACCCATCTATTTGTGGCACGGTGGCTCAGTTGGTGGCACGGTGGCTCAGGTGCTTGCACTGCCACCTCACAGCAAGAAGGTCATGGGTTCTATTCCCGCATGGGGCGCTGTTGGCTGGGGGGCAGATCCTCCCCAGACCTTCAGTGCTCAGGTGGGCTATATCCCAGGCCTTTCTGTGTGAAGTTTGCATGTTTTCCTCGTGTTCACAGGGGGTTTCCTCCACTAAGAACCCCAACAGAAAAAACATGCAAAAGAACAGAACACTCTTCGTCCGTCCCTGACCAAGACAGACGGTTCACCTCACTTGGTCCCCGGGCGCTTAAAAGCTGCCCACTGCTCCTGGGGTCCTGGAGGAAGGACAGTCCGGGATGGGAAAAAGCAGAGACTAAATTCACAAGGGACCTCAGGCCTGCGTGTGTGTCCTTTGTCGCTTCCATGTATCCACGTGTGTGTTGCAGTGTGTCGCTTGTGCGAATAAAGTCTGACAATTATTATTATTATTATTATTTCTCCCGTCAGTACCCATCTGTCTACCGATGAGCATGCATAGATGACAGATGAAAATGTATATCTGTTCTGTAAGCCACTTGGATGAAGGTGTCTGTTGTTTGTTGAAATGAACACATGTACAGTAGCTGCATTCTCTCATCCACACCCCCCCCATCTTCACCATGGGCATCTCTAAGTATTGAAGAGATCAGGGGTCAAGTTTGCCTGGGGCTTGGCTTTTTTTGGGGGGGAGGGGGAGGGGGGGTGAGAAGGGAGATTGGCATTGGTTGGTTTGGTAGACATTGGGATAGTGAGAGAGAGAGAGAGAGAGAGAGAGAGAGAGAGAGAGAGAAAGATAGAAAGTAGAGAGAAAGAGAAAGAGAGAGAGAGAGAGAGAGAGAGAGAGAGAGAGACCATCTAATCCTTTTTTATTTAGGCCTTGCTCTGTCCACCAATGAGCTGCATTCTCCCATCCAAACCCTCTCATCTTCACACCTTGAGGCGCAGTGGATGACCCAGGTTTGATCCCTGATCGCTACAGGTTGTCTGTACATCGCTTTGAATCAAAGCATCTGCTGAATACCTTTACCTTTATACCGAACCCATCTATTTCCCTGCCTCCACCCCTGCCCACAGACTAGCTCCACCCTCCTGCCTCCACCCCCTGCCCACAGACTAGCTCCACCCCCTGCCCACAGACTAGCTCCACCCTCCTGCCTCCACCCCCTGTCCACAGACTAGCTCCACCCCCTGCCCACAGACTAGCTCCACCCTCCTGCCTCCACCCCCTGCCCACAGACTAGCTCCACCCCCTGCCCACAGACTAGCTCCACCCCCTGCCCACAGACTAGCTCCACCCTCCTGCCTCCACCCCCTGCCCACAGACTAGCTCCACCCTCTTGTCTACATCCTCTCCTCTCCTGTCATCCACACCCTTCCTCTCTCATCTATCCCTTCTGTCCTCTGTCCCTTTTCAACCAGTTAAGGCAAATTAACAGTCGACGTGATTGTTGCTCAACAGGAAGTAACGTTAAAGAGCCTACATTTGTATCTGCTAGGGCGTCACAGACTCTGTTGCGTACGTCGACAATTTAGAAAAGGCGCAGATGTTTAAAGGTCTTTTTGTCAATGGATGTTTTGCATTGTTGATATGGCATAGCCATCTGGCTAGTTACTGTAATGTAGCCATCTGTCTTAGCATCTTTTGTAGCTAACAGTGCCAGCTGTAAGATTCATATTCGTTAACTTACATAACGGTCGGGGAGATATCATTTCTATATCAAAGACAGAGACAAAATGTGCCTTTTAGGATTGTGCTGCCAATCTTCCATGTTCAATTCGACCAGTTCAATAATGTTAGTTAGTTGCCAGAATCTAACATGTTCTGATCTGTTTGTCATGACATTTCCCACAGAAGCTGTGTCGTTGCCAGACCGTTTTCATTTTTGTCGAGTGACACTTGCGGAGGCCTGGACATTCCCACCGTCCTCATCCTCAGCCCACCTCCTCCCAGTCCCCGCCTCACCCCAAGCCACCATTTAGCTGCCGTTCACCTCATGTGACCCCTAAAACACCAGTCAGACTGGTACTCCCAGGATCAGCCCAGGACAGAGCAACCACTCTGGGTTACCGTGGGTTACAGCCCGGGCTACCCTCACACCACTGTCTGTGCCAGGGGCACCCGCTGCCCACCAGTCCTGAGTGATGAGGAGAGGTTGTCACGGCGATGAGACGAGCAAGGCTGTTCCCATGACTGGATGGATCTCCCTAACATCGGAAAGTCCCCATTGATCCCTCAGCAGTGAGGACTGGATATGATGCGTGGCCTTTCAATGATCCCTCAGCAGTGAGGACTGGATATGATGCGTGGCCTTTCAATGATCCCTCAGCGTGATCAGAGGCACAGTGAGGACACGACTGTACAGACCACATACTCACACATACTCACACGCACACACACACACACACACACTCACACATACTCACACGCACACACACGCACACAGACAAACGCGCACACATCAGGGTGAGTGTACAGGCATAACAGCTCACAGACACACATTCACAGAGAGAGGGGTTACATGAGGATACACACATAACAGCTCAACACACACACACACACATACACAAACATACACACACACAAACATACACACACACACACACACACACACACACACACACACACACACACACAAACATACATGCACACACACACACATACACACACACACAAATATGCAGGCATGCATAGCAGCTTACTCTTCAACAGATAACAGATGTGGCCCTAATGTGGCACAGACGCATGCCAGAGCCAAGCCAGCTCCACCCCTGAGGCAGCTGCAAGCAGGTGTAGTTTAAGGTGAAGATGTGCAAGATAACCTTTTGAACAATGCCGCTGAACCAGGTTGCTGAGCGATGGTGTTTGGGCACTCTCCCATCGATAGTGGGCAACAAGTCTTTATCGGGAGAACTGTAATCATCAGTGGGCAACCTGTCATGATCATCCAGTCAGAACACTAGGAAACATTGCTTGAAAATGTTGCCCCATGTATCATCGCTATAAGGTCACAGTAATGTATTAGTGATGCTTAGCAACAGCCTCCCATTGTTCTATGTACTTTGATTCTATTCAACTTATTTTGCCGCGCCCACTTTTGAGAGTTTGTTTCTTCCGTCTTTGCGTTAGAACTTCCGCTCAGCTACGTGGCTAGCCCTTACATGTCCGTCCATTAAAATGTGACCAAACACCCTTATATCTCAGCTGTCCTATTAGGGATTTTATCCCTGAGAACGTCCTCGTAGTGCTGACAACGTAACCTACAATTTGATAGGACTGGTTAATAGGTTAATGTTTTTTTTTTTAAATGATTCATGATTTTTTTAAGACACAAAATCATGAAAACATGCTCGAACAACATGTTACTGGGGGTCATTCTAACATTCCAACTCAAGAGGCGGGCGGGGGAATGACTACATTCATTTTCACATTGCCAGGAATCTAAACAGCTGGATAAAATGCGGTAAGAAAATGTCTAAATTGATCCCAATCATGATTGATCTATACATGTTCAGGGTTAAAAATCAAGTCATTCTGATATTAATGCCTCATCATCAGCACCACCAGGATGTAAACTGCACCGTAATTATGTAGTATTAGGTGAATGAGGCCTAATATTGTCCTATCATTGACACACTATCGACACTTTTGCACTCGTCACTTATACACACTGTCACTTTCAAATTACTGCTTGTACTTACACTTACATACTGTCTCTTACACTACAAATACATATTTATCAGAACTATTGCACTACCTGCTACTCCCATTTGTCTGTAGGGTAGTATAGGTTTAATAGGTTAGTATAGTTTATTATATGTTTATTATAAGTTACTATATGTGTATTATATGTTATATGTATATATGTTAGTATTATATGTATAGGTTGTTATATGTTTCAGCATATTGTATTGTATATTTATCTTGTATATTTAGTAAGGTTATTATATGTTATTACATGTAAATTATGTTCAGATAGGTTGTTGTGCGGTGCCTTGTCCTAAGAATGTCAGTGCCCAGTCTGACCCTGTGTCATTCTGTGCATCTGACAATAAAAGACTTGTAACTTTGTAACTGTGTGCTCTGCTTCTATGACGCTAGGACAAGAGCCGCATTAAGACACAGCAGCATAGCTGTTACTGGAGAACAGATTTCAGAAGACTAGGGCTTAGTAACCCGCAGACAACCCACTCAACCCACTCAAGCCTGGTAAATGGAGTTACTGATGTGTGTGATGTGATTTTCATTGTGTTGCCATGACTTATCTTTCACTCTGGGATTAATTAAAATGTAACAGGAGCCTTGCAGGAACCCAGATGGAGATGGAGATGTGTCCTGTATCGTGTGTCCTGTGTGTGCGGGGGTGGAAAACAGATCTCTCTCTTCCCCTGCAGCCCCTCCTGCGTCCCCTCACTACAACCCCTAGGAATTCCCTCCATTACAGGGCCTCACTACAATCCGAGCAATTCCCTTCATTGCCGATGGTGAAATACATCCATACAAACTCATAATCGCTTAAACAGCAAACACCAGAATCCCATAGTTGTGTGTTGAGAACAGAGGAGGACGTGATGGAAGCGCTTCTGTTCTGCATGTGGTCATTCACAGTGTTATTAATACTCTGCAGTCTCACAGAGGATTCTCATCGATGTCATTTCCTTATGGCGTACATTTCATCCGGCCCTTCCCCCCACGGGCTCAAATCACTCCTCCATATTTCACACTTCCCCTCCCCTTCTCCCCCTTCGCCTTCTCATTCCCTCCTCCTCCTCCTCCTCCTCCATGTTCTCTACCTCCGTTCACTGGTTCATGCACGGGAGCGACCCCTCAGCCAGATTAGTGTGTGTTGCCAACACAAGACTGAGCCTATAAACGAGGTCAGATGATAGGATCTCTGCTCTGGTGTGTGGGTGTGTGTGTGTCTGTGTGTGTGTCCATGTGTGTGTGTGTGTGATTGTGCGTGCGTGTGCGTGTGCGTCTGTTTGTGCGTGTGTCTATGTTTCTGAGTGTGTCTATGTTTGTGTGCGTGGCTATGTGCGTGTGTGTGCGTGTGCGTGTGTGTGCGTGCATGCGTGTCTGTGTGTGAGTGTGTGCGTATGCGTGTGTTTGTGTGTGTGTGTCTATGTTTGTGTGTGTGTCTATGTTTGTGTGCGTGTCTGTGTGTGTGTGTGTGTGTATATGTTTGTGTGTGTGTCTATGTTTGTGTGCGTGTCTATGTGTGTGTGTGTGTGCGTGTGCGTGTGTGTGTCTGTGTGTGGCAGCTGTAGCAGTATCACCCCAGGGGTGTGTAGGTGATAGGGCTTCTTTTACAGGCTTGTCACGCTTGTTGATGGTTATATCAGTACCACAGCATCCCTCCCCCCAAACACATACACACACCTCATCTTACACAAGCATGTGAAATCGTGTGTCCTTGTGTGTGAAGGGTGTGAGCATGAAACCAATTAGCTGGGCCACCATGCCCCTGTCTGTCACTTCTCAAGGTCGTCTCCCAGTGGGGGCCTTTGATTGGTGACCATCATACAACTCACAGGGTCAGCGTATTAGCATGTTAGCATGTCAGACTACCACCAGTAGTTTACAGCAAGAGCGGAGATCAGAGCCTGGGTCATCTATTTTAGTGAGCATGTTAGTATGCTACCCCTACTATAAGCACCATCAAATGACTGCCAGAACTAGCCTAGAATGACTAGCTGTCTGGTCTTTTTTCTTTGTCCTGGACTTCCCTATGATCCACACACTCTTATGGAAGCCAAATAATGGCAGGCTGTTTTCCTTTAGTTTCTCGTAGCCTTTTAGCATGCAAGCCCCTCCATACAATAATTATTTGTCAATGAGAGGCAGGCTCTGGGCCAGTCTCAGCAGCTTTCTGAGCTGTTGGTTGTGGCTGGTTTGCTTTGGTTAGCCATTCATACTGTAAACTCTCTCCAGTTGACCTTGAGTGTCCTTCCCTCCCACCAAACACCCTCCAGTGATAGATGGAGCATGGCCTGATCAGTTCCCACACCACTGGCTGTCTATGCTTTTATTCATGTTTACTGTCACTGATATTTTTGAAGCACATTAGCACAAGTTAGCCCTCCCTATTATCACCCTTCACAGATGAGAGCCGGATCCGGTCAGCATCTGGGCCGGCATCAGCGCCTCTCTGTGCAGTTTTTCCCTGTTTGCCTGGTTCCCCCTGAGAGTGTTTCTGCTCTCAGCACCATGCTCCTAACGAGGCTCTATTGAGTGTGTGGAGGAGCTGGGAGCTGCCGTAATGAGATGCTAAATTAACCTGTCTGCACACAGCACACTGCCAAGGCACGGGCAGGAAAGGCCAGGGCCAGATTGATTCTTCTAATAGAGGAAGTGGCATTTATCAAACTACCGAGAGTGGGTGGATGGGTGGGGGGAAGGGGGTACACAGCCAATTAAGCCCCCCCGCTAGCCTCCCTAACCCAGCCACCAGCCCCCCATCACTCCTCTCCTCCCTGCTGTCATCCCCTGTCTACCTGTTCATCTCTGCTCCTGCCTTCCTCTCCTCTGTCTGTATTGCTGAGGTTCTGTACCTCTGCTCCTGTGTGTGTGTGTGTGTATGTCCATCCCTCCTTCAACACCTCCCCACTACTCTCTCCCTCTTTCTCTCTCTGTGTGTCTCACTGCTCCTGTCCCCCTGCTAACCTGTCTCACTGCTCCTGTCTCCCAGCTAACCTGTCTCACTGCTCCTGTCCCCCTGCTAACCTGTCCCCCTGCTAACCTGTCTCACTGCTAATCTGTCTCACTGCTCCTGTCCCCCTGCTAACCTGTCTCACTGCTCCTGTCCCCCTGCTAACCTGTCTCACTGCTCCTGTCCCCCTGCTAACCTGTCTCACTGCTCCTGTCCCCCCTGCAAACCCGCTACCCCTTCACTCCTGTCTCACTCCTCTCTCTCCTCCTCTTCTCAGTCTCACTGCACCTCCTATCTCCACGCATCTGTGCTCCTCTGATTGGCTGGTGAGAGAGGAGGATGAGGTCATCCTAAGAGGCCCAGACTTCATTACTGGGTTAAAGGAAAGGCTTGAAATAAGGGACTGACATCCAGCACAAGATGAAGATGAGGATACAGAAAGATTGGGAGAATAGAGAGGGACTGAAAAAAAGAGGTCTTAGGATTGAACAGGCACAATAGCCTCGGCTGGGTACACTGCTAACTGGGGACACTGCTAACTGGGGACAGTGCTAACTGGGGACACTGCTAACTGGGGACAGTGCTAACTGGGGACACTGCTAACTGGGGACAGTGGTAACTGGGGACAGTGGTAACTGGGGACACTGCTAACTGGGGACAGTGCTAACTGGGGACACTGGGGGGTGATATTACAGTCCTCTAATTGATATGACAGAAACTCTGTAGAAAAATGAAGTTATCTAGCACACACTGTGATCGATCTCACCATGTGTGTTAATTGCCTACTTGTTTATGAAGTTGTAAGTCATGACAGTTGTACACCACTTCAGATCAACCCCTGCACAGCAAATCATAGATTCAATTGGTCCTGTCAGACTAATATTAGCAAACCCTTCAAAATGTCCTCAGAAGGGGTAGAGTGCGCACACAGCAGAGACTTGTAAGAATGGGTTATAGCTTTGTAGCTGAGTAGAAGGGTGACACTTGTCTATAGTCGTCAAGAGAGGGAGCACTTCAGATTTTTTTTACCCCTCTGGCATTTCGCCCCCTATAGGTGACGCCTGTGCCACAACTTCCCCTGAAAGAAGGAGAGGAGGAAGGAAGGGTGGACGGAGAGGTAGAGGGAAGTACGTACAGTGGAAGAGACCCAAACTCACAGCAAAGTTCATGTTGATGAGTGGCACAGTAGTCATTGATGCAGTGTTGCGTAACGTGCTTTATAAGGGGAAGGGTCTCGATGGGTCGATGGGTCTCCATCATCGGTCTGACAGAGCATCTGAGTCCAGGGGGCTTTTCCATCGGTGGCACGACTCGGCAGCGGGCACAGGGCTCAGGGCACGGCGCCAGTCTACCCGCTGGCCGTGCCACACAAACACTGTTTCACACACACAGACGGGCGCCCAATTAGCTCACTGGCCTTGGAAAAACTCAGCCCTCACCACTATACACACACTGCGTAAAAATAATAATAATAATAATAATAATAATAACTTGGCACAATGGCCCTGGATAAACGCACAGCACTGTGGAATCACTATAATTCACTTTATTTGAATCGGTTTTTTTGAACAGCAGCGTATACAACTGCTTTACACATTTTGAATAATAAATGGAAGAATACATCATTTATTTTTAGTAATAAAAAAACACAAATAATACAGTGTTAAAACAGGCACAGTTAAATGAAATACATTATTTAAATAAAAGGATATTAATTAATTTACACTTTAGACATGATGAAAACCTGCAATGCTCTCATCAACCATCAAGAATCAGCTATTAAAACAGTACATCTGTTTGCCTTAGGCCCAGAGGCAGAGGTTTTTCCATTATAATCTATTTATTGACACACACATCAGGGGACATGTAAATGTCTCACTTGTGTGCTTCACATTTTCGTAAATCACTAAACACATGTTGAGATGAGAGGAGAGGAGAGGGGTGGAAAAGAATTGAGAGCAGAGGAGAGGAGAGGAGTGGAGAGGAGGGGAGAGAAGAGGAGAGGAGAGGAGTGGAGAGGAGAGGAGGAGAGGGTTGGAGAGGAGGGGTGGAAAAGAATTGAGAGGAGAGGAGAGGAGTGGAGAGGGGTAGAGAGGAGGAGAGAGGAGAGGTGTGAAGAAAAGAGAAGAGAAGAGAAGAGGAGAGGAGAGGAAAGGAGAAAGTTGTGTGAATCTGTCTTCAGTAGCTCTGGCTCAGCAGAGATGGGGGCGTGGCAGAGACTTTGGGGTTCCCTTGGGTAGCATTAACCCAGAACGCCCAGGGCAAAACACACAGAAATGGAGGGATGGAGAGATGGAGAGGGTGAGAGATGAAGACAAAGAGAGAAAAAAGAGAGAAAGAGTTATGAGTAAGCGATAGAGTATGGGAAGATAACATGCAAAGAGAGAAAGAGAAGAAGACAGAGAGAGAAAGAGAGAGAGAGAGGGAGAGAGAGAAGACAAGATGATATTCAGAGAGAGGACACTTACTGAGCAAATAAGATCCACAGGGAGGTGCCAAAGCTCCCAGTACAAGTTTAACAGAAGGGTTCACTGCATTTATGAAAACCTGCTTCATAAATGCCTCAGAGGAAAGTAGATTGAGGGAGAAACATTTAACAGCCCCGGACTGAACACACACACACACACACACACACACACACACGCTCTCCCGGCCTGAACCCAGGGGACAGAGTTTGAGTTGTACACAGAGTATGCACACACGCTCACACACACACACTCTCTCTCTCTAATTCACACACACACGTACACGTACACACACACACACACACACACACACACAGACACACACTCCCGGCCTGAACCCAGGGGACAGAGTTTGAGTCCTAATCAGCAGGAGTTATACACAGAGTATACACACACACACACTCTCTCTCTCTAATTCACACACACACACACACACACACACACACACACACACACACACACACACACACACACACACACACACACACACACACACACACACACACACACACACACACACACACACACACACACACACACACACACACACACATCCAACTGTCAATACAGCCCACTGTCAGGATCATGTTTGCTTCCTGTTTTGGAAAATGCATTAGACACACGAGCTGTTCCAGCCCTGGTCTCTCCTTTTCCTCTCCTCTCCTCCTCTCGTCTGTTCATTGATCTGACCGTGGGGGGCCTGGGTGGAGGAGAGGCTCTATGAAGATGTGATCCCTGATGGAATAACTGGAAATGGACAGACCTGGATCTTTCGTTGTCCCCCCCCCCCCCCCCCTCCTTATTTCTCTGAACCCAAACATTAGTGTAACACTAGTCCACACAAGCAGTCGCACATATAGCACAAGACCCCTGTCATGACATGTCACCTGATCCAGCAGCCATGAATTGTACTTGTATTGTTTTGCAGACATCTTCCATGTGTCTATAATGTCTGATACATGTCGGACTGGACGGCCCACACACACAGCAGCTCCCAGGGGTCCACCCATGGAGTTGGGAGAGCAGGAGACAGCTCTGCCTGAGGCAGACAGCTCTGCTGGAAACAGACAGCTCTGCCTGAGACAGACAGCTCTGCTGGAGACAGACAGACAGCTCCCACCACTCACATTAGTCATTTAGCTTTGTGGGACTGGTGAGACTAAAATGCCACTGGACACTTTTTTTTTAGTTTTGTGTTGATGGTGCAACATCTCCTTGTGTTGCGGGAGAAACTAACAATTACACACAGACACGCACGCACACACGTACATGAATACACACACACACACACACACACACACACACACACACACACACACACAAACACAGATATGCACACACACACTCACTCACACACAACCACCCTCAATCACACACACACACACACACACACACACACACACACACACACACACACACACACACACACACACACACACACACACACACACACACACACACACACACACACACACACACACACACACACACACACACACACACACACACACACACACACACACACTAATACACACCTCCTTCCAGTAAGGAGTGCCATCAAGTCTGACAAAGATGATTGTATGGCCTTTTTGCATGGCTTGTATCTGTTAAATGCACTTGCTCAATCCGAAAGAGCACTGGTCTGCAAAACAAGCATGCAGTTCCGTGTTCCTCTTGTTTCAGTGGAACATGGGGTGGTGCGGGGACACAGTGGGAAGTGGGAGGTAGACACAGAGTAAGACACTAATTAAGTACATCAGAAAGCAAATAAAGGAGTGGAAATGAAAGATCAGCGCATCCTTCCTGTGAACCCACTTGTGATAAAATGCTGCATAGCTTTTAAAGGTTTTACACTGCCAGGCAGGTAGACAATACCCTCAAAGTGAATTTCTCTAAATGAAGCGTGTGCATGTGTGTGTCAACAAAGAGAAAGAGAAAGAGAGAGAAAGAGAAAGAGTGTTTGTTGAGTGTGTGTGCGTCTCTTCAACTGGCAGAGTCTGGAATGACTTTGATGTAAATTTACATATTCTAAAGCTTCTCTTCTCATCCATTTTACCCCACCACTTGAAACCCTGCAGGGAAAAGCTGCTTAGCCACAGAGAGGAAAAAAGAGAGGGGGAGTGAGAGAGAGAGAGATAGAGAGGGGGTGAGAGAGAGAGACAGAGAGAGAAAAAGCATGAAAGAGAGAGAGAAGGGGAGTTCAGAGAGAGAGAGTAAAAAAAAGAGAAAGTGATGGAGGGGGAGTGAAAGAGAGAGTATGGAGGGAAAGAGAAAACAAGAGGAAAAGCGTGAGGCTGACTGCATATTGAACAACCTTCAGCCTCGGTGAGATCAGCATGTTTACTTCAGTGAAAACCCCACTGAAGGATTCTATTAGTCTCGCTATGATCTGAGGACGCATACCAACACACACACACACACACAGACACATCGGAGCCCAGACCAGCGCAGGGCCACGGACATTCCACAAGGACCTGAAGACATTCAGCTGTCCACTGCTAAATACATGCACAAGAGAAATATAGGTCAGGTTATTCAGGAGAGGCATTTGTAGCAAGATTTTTTTTTTTAGCCTCTGTGTCTGTTATGCCACACCAGATCAGGCACAGATTTACTCCAGTATCTACTCATGTGTGAGGTGAGATTCTTTACGTTAAGGTTAAGATTCACTCCAGTATCTAGTCATGTGTGAGGTGAGATTCTTTACGTTAAGGTTAAGGTAGTTAGCAGACGCTTTTGTTCAAAGCGACATCACACACAAAAAAATATCAATTTGTTTACATTACATTACATAGACGCTTTTATCCAAAGCGACTTACAAGGATGTATACACATTTTTACATTTACACTGATGGCACACTGCACATCAGGAGCAATTAGGGGTTCAGTGTCTTGCTCAAGGACGCTTCGACAGGGAATCGAACTAGTAACCTTCTGATTACTAACCGATTTCTCTACCTCCTGTACCACTGTAGCTTGTTTAGGTTCACTTCCTTAGACAGTCAACATGCCTTCCCTCATCCAAGCATCGTTTACATTCCTCTCAGTTACCTACAACACGACCTCACTGGATGATGAGGCTGACGATTCATAAACATAATTTACCATCTGTCCAAATTTGAATTACAAATGTACCTTTAAATCAATCAATTATTATTATTGTTATTATTATAAATCATAATAATTTCAAATATCAAAACTATTATTGCATTTTATAAAGTCGGCCTGAAAACAAAAACAAAATACTAATTAGACAGATTATGTCTAATGATTTATGTACTGTCAATTTTCCTTAGTGACCACGTCTGTCCGGCCGCTGTGTACGTCTCGCTGCTGATGACACCTTCCCCTGCGTCATGAGTCCTTGTGGTGTGAGTCCTACTGGTTTAAGCCAGTCCTTACCAGGTCCTGAGACACACACACAGGCACACACACACACACACACTGCGTCAGACTTGCCTAGCGATAAGGAGAGGTTGTATGCAGAGGAGAGCCAATCAATGTGAATTTGTCATCTTGATGACTGCATATGATGGGCAGGGTGATCGCATCGCACGTCATCTCAGATAGAAGCCAATCTGCCAGATCAGGGCCAGACTAGGGCCAGATCAGGGCCAGCTGATCATCAGGATACCCAAATCTGAGCTTGTTTAGGTTCACTTCCTTAGACAGTCAACATGCCTTCCCTCATCCAAGCATCGTTTACATTCCTCTCAGTTACCTACAACACGACCTCACTGGATGATGAGGCTGACGATTCATAAACATAATTTACCATCTGTCCAAACTCAACAAGGACCTCTGTAACATTAAAGTGGGTAAGCTTTGTGATTCACTGGCCAATTTTAGCAATTCCACATTAAATTTGTCCACACACACGAAGTGTTTCACCCAATTGCAACAGAATTAGTGGTAATATTTGGGAAATGTACATTTTCATGGCCACGGATTCCAAGATGAAAGTTTAATTACTCAGTAATCATTTTCAGGCTCAACCTGAGACCTTTGTGAGGGGCGTCATGATTCATAAGAATCGTTACATAAGAATGCATCACTAAGAGTCACTGATAATCTTGCATAATGTCTTCCTGTTGCACTCAGGCAAGGTTGATGTCAGAGAGAGGCTATAAGAAACCACACACACACACATACACACACACACACACACACACACACACACACACACACAATGATTGTGATAAGGATCATAGTTTGTTACACCATAGACATATTGTGTAGTAATGGTGTTACAGAGCTGACTTGAGCATTCAGCTGATCACCCTTGTGCCAAATCAGTGCACAGTCTGCCATCTAGTGGACAACTGTGGTAAGTCAAAATATAGGGATTCACTGTGTTCATGAATTTAGATCAGCTGAATGTATACGTTTATAAATTCATATTTATAAATAATGTGTTCCAATGTGGACAAGGGTTCATCCTTAAAGGTAGGGTCCTCAATCCAGGTGAAAAAAGTGTTGATATTCGAGCTCAACAACCAATCAAATACACCCACTCCTTCCATGCTTGATGTGATGGGCAAGAGCACTCATTGCTGTTGATTGGCTGGTTTGTGGTCTGGTTGGCGTATGTCTTGGTCTGATTGCCTGGTTTGTGGTCTGGTTGGCGTATGTCTTTGTCTGATTGGCTGGTTTGTGGTCTGGTTGGCGTATGTCTTGGTCTGATTGGCTGGTTTGTGGTCTGGTTGGCGTATGTCTTTGTCTGATTGGCTGGTTTGTGGTCTGGTTGGCGTATGTCTTGGTCTGATTGGCTGGTTGTGGTCTGGTTGGCGTATGTCTTGGTCTGATTGGCTGGTTTGTGGTCTGGTTGGCGTATGTCTTTGTCTGATTGGCTGGTTTGTGGTCTGGTTGGCGTATGTCTTTGTCTGATTGGCTGGTTTGTGGTCTGGTTGGCGTATGTCTTGGTCTGATTGGCTGGTTTGTGGTCTGGTTGGCGTATGTCTTGGTCTGATTGGCTGGTTTGGGGTCTGGTTGGCGTATGTCTTGGTCTGATTGGCTGGTTTGTGGTCTGATTGGCGTATGTCTTGGTCTGATTGGCTGGTTTGTGGTCTGGTTGGCGTATGCCTTGGTCTGATTGGCTGGTTTGTGATCTGGTTGGCGTATGTCTTGGTCTGATTGGCTGGTTTGTGGTCTGGTTGGCGTATGTCTTGGTCTGATTGGCTGATTTGTGGTCTGGTTGGCGTATGTCTTGGTCTGATTGGCTGGTTTGTGGTCTGGTTGGCGTATGTCTTGGTCTGATTGGCTGGTTTGGGGTCTGGTTGGCGTATGTCTTGGTCTGATTGGCTGGTTTGTGGTCTGGTTGGCGTATGTCTTGGTCTGATTGGCTGGTTTGTGGTCTGGTTGGCGTATGTCTTGGTCTGATTGGCTGGTTTGTGGTCTGGTTGGCGTATGTCTTGGTGTGAGCCACTTTGTTTGTTTCTTATTTATGGAGTCAGGACTGTGCACGAACACCGGAGTTTTTTGAGTGCACACATAGAATGCACAGCGAAGGGAGCGTGAGGAGCAATTAGCTCAGTTTGACAAAAAGTGAACTGGCCTTTAAATCTGAATCTAAATATTGAATATGTTGTTCATTCACTCAAGAATGATGGTGTCCAGTCGAAGTAGAGGAGTTTCTAGCTAAAAAAGATCAGGGGCTAAGTCAAGTTTTCCAGAGGCTTTTTTTTTTTTTCTTTGAAGGGAGCATCGGTTTGTTGGGGAGGTATTTTTTATCCCTATATAGCCTATATGTATGTGTCTTGTGTCTTTTTCCTAGTGTTCTTTGGCAATACTGTTTCTTATGGTCATGTCAACGAGAGAGAGAGAAAGAGAGAGAGAGAGACAGAGTGTGAGAGAGAGAGAGAGAGGGGAGGGGGAAAGAGACCTTCACTTGACAGACTTGGCTTTCAGTTCACTGTAGGCTAATTACTGATGTAAGGGCCATCAAGCTTGGGTTGTTATAAAGTCAAGTCAGTACATTTTTGGGGGGCATCAACATAATTTGAAACATTGCGTCTTACCTACACTCAATGATATACCTTGGGTTTTCTTCCTGAAATAGTCAAGAAGGCTAGATTGTTTTTTTGTGTTTTTATAACCAGAGCTTTTCATGTTGGAGCGCATGTCTTCTAACTGTGTGCCCTGGGCAGCGCTTGATTACTGAGCCCTCGTTTGGACGCTACAAGTCAAGGTCCACTCTATTACACAGTCTGTCTGTTGTCTTGATATAAACACCTCTGTTTTCAAGTCAAGGTCCACTCTATTACACAATCTGTCTGTTGTCTTGATATAAACACCTCTGTTTTCAAGTCAAGGTCCACTCTATTACACAATCTGTCTGTTGTCTTGATATAAACACCTCTGTTTTCAAGTCAAGGTCCACTCTATTACACAATCTGTCTGTTGTCTTGTTATAAACACCTCTGTTTTCAAGTCAAGGTCCACTCTATTACACAATATGTCTGTTGTCTTGATATAAACACCTCTGTTTTCAGGAGGAAAATCCTCAGGGTTAGGCTTGAAACATTCGGGGCCACAGTGATTGGACAACGCCACTGAGTCTGACCGAGGGTTCATCCCTAAAATCAGTTGAATCAGTAGAGAAGTGAATGGACTGATGTGTAAGTTTCGCCCAGTTCACCCTGTGTTTACCTCAGTGTTTTTCTGGTGAAGTTCTCACACACTGGCGATTGGGGAACTGAAACCAGCTAAAACCCTTATTGCAGCAACTCTTACAGAAGTGACTGACGCCAGTCTGCCAAAGCTAGAGGGAGACTTTCTCCAGCTAATGCAATTGGTCAGCGCACATTACAAACCCTGTATCAGCAGACTGATGTCCATCTGCAATCCGTGAAGCTACACCATGGACTACAGCAATTTGCTGAATTCGATAAAAAGGCTTAGAATGATGACTATGCTTTAGGAAAAAGGATGTTTGTCAGGTGGTTGATGCAGCAATCACTCATTATTCCAGTAAAGTGCAGTAACGAAGCATGTGGAACATATTATGGATTCAGCAGTGCAGATCTGGACAACAAGCATCTCCAACTCTAGCCATGTATACTGTTTACGACACCTCCTAGGCTTTTAATGTCAATGAGCTGGGCTTCTAGTGCAAACAGGTCTGGCAACTTTTTCTTTGTTCTGTCTGATAATCAGTTTTCTCTGACTAACTGCCTGAGATGGTTCTCAATGGCCTACCCCCATTCCCAAACTATAATTGGTTTTAGTCACTCACACCTCAGTTTGCTTCCTGACCCCGGATGTCTGAGTAATACCAGTGTGGGGACCTTTCCCTTGTTACCATGATAAGATTACAATTTTGGAGATTATGCTTGCCGACGTTTGATGGTCACAGCAGTGTTAATTTTGGCAGCTATTTTAGATTTAGTCTTAGTCTTTAGACAAAAATGCACGTTAGTTTTAGTCACATTTAGTAATTTTTATCCTCCTTAGTTTAAGTCTAGTTTTCATCGACGAAAACTCAGAACATTTTAGTCTAGTTTTAGTCGACGAAGTCTCATTACATTTGAGTCTAGTTTTAGTCACATTTAAAAGTCCATCTTATAGCCACATTAAACTCCTTTCCTTCCCTTCTTAGGCCCAGGGACCCCTTGTGTTGTGTCTACAACTGCATAATAGTGAAGCTTGCAGTACATAAATTGTGGATGCAATTAGTCTCTAAGATACAGATCTCCTAGTGCCTACAGATGAATTCCAATTAATTCAATGTAAATAATCATTTTTAAGGCAATACTTAATTAATAGTATTATCATTAAAATATAAGAGAATATCAAGTCTAGATTTTGAAGATTAAAATGATGTGATAGCACAATACAACTACTGTGCCTACCTGACCTTGGATATAAATCATCCACATATCCTCCATATGAATTGCTATGCAATCTGATAACCAACAGATTTAGCTAGACAGATAGTTTTGAGAGTTGAAAGTGGTGCCAATGATAATAACAATTGCATAAATAGACAAGGATAGGTAAACCAATCACATATTCATTTATTTGTTCTTGATTAATGTCATGCGTGGCCTGTCCTATAGTCCATTCTGCAATAAGTTTACTGGCTAGCTATCGATAGCTAGTATAACTTAGCTATGCTACCTCATAGTTAGCCAACGTTAGCTAGCTAAAGGTTTTGGATATCATTTTCCAAGGCTACCGGGAGGTTTCAATCGAAAATTATTAGCTAGTTATCCAAGCTGACACAACCTATACACTCGACTGCCCCTTTGAAGTTAACTTAACGTTGGCTAATATATTCTAATAACTAGTTAACATAAGCTAATTATCATTGATAGTTACTAGCTAATTTACCTTGGCATAAATTTCAGGGTTGTCTTGTGCGCTTTCAGGTGCCTCTTGTTGTGTTCTTCCCACCTATTTTGAAGCCACAAGGTTTCTCTCCCGTTATTGCGGTGCATTGTGTTTTATTTTCTGTCAAGTTGTAATTAAAGACTGTCCAGGTATCTATTCTTTTTTTTTTTCAGTACCGAGTGCTTGAATAGCCATCATATAACGTTTGTTAGGGCATCACTTGCATGTCTGGGGGCATCTGTCGCTACACGATGGTAGTCCTTTGGGGGATAGTAGTCCCTCACATTGCGCATGCTCAGACACAAACGGTTTACGGCATAAGGCTCAACATCAACATATGGGGCTTGTCTTAACGCATAATGTGGGTATATTTAATGTTATATTTAATTATGTTGTAAACAGCTAACAGCATAAGGCTCTACGTCAACATATGAAACGAAACTGGGGAGAGACTTTTTGATCCTCCACCTCATCTGTTTTGTCCACTGTGACAACATCTTCTTTGTTTTTAAATAAATGGTCATGTTTTCAAAAAACTGGCTTTCGTCGCTTTTCTCCATGATTGAAAACGGATCTGTCGTTGTGACGCATGCGCGCGCGGCTTCGCTGTCGACAGCAGTCGACAGTGTCGCAAAATGACGCATGCGCAATGTGAGGGACTACTATCCCCCAAAGGACTACCATCGTGTAGCGACAGCATCTCAGGTAGTGGAGGAGGGATAGATACAGGACCAGGCAACATTCAACCAATGATGTGCATACAAGTTTATATAAAAAAAATTGTGACTTAGTCAACCACCAACATTTTCGTCTCGTCTCGTCAACGAAAGTTAAAATAGATTTAGTCATAGTTTTTATTTTCAAAGATCCGTTTTCGTCACGTTTTAGTCTCGTCTTAGTCATTGGAAAAAGGTCGTTAACACATATTTTTCGTCATAGTTTTCGTCAACGAAATTAACACTGGGTCACAGAAGCTGTTTTAAAGGTTTAAAAAGATGGTTGATGCCCACTATAACTCTGTATATGTGTGCATGTGTCTTAATATATCAACTTGCAAGAGAAAAGTGATTGAGGCGGTATATTTTTCATGAAGTTGATCTTTATTCTTACTGGTTATACAAGCTGTCGTCATAGTCCACCTTTTCCTGTTCCATAGTAAGTATATAGTTAGCCTTATCGGTAGCATCTCCACAAGTAAATCAAATAATGCTAGCACCAAACCACATACACACACTGGAGGAGCATTTTGGTTTCTGGATGAGGAAATTGAACCTTGGTGTTGTTAATGCTACGTAGAATCGGCAGGAAGATGCTTTGACTTCAATTTGCAGTTGCGAAAAATGTTATGATTAGCATAATACTCTTAAATCATTTAAGCACCTTTTCTTCAAGGTAATCAAAAAAGTCTCACAAGTGATATTTATGTGTCTCTATTACTCTCATAAGTGGTGACTGGAGTTCCAAACACCTCCACCTCACACAGACTGAGGGATCGCCCCTGTCCCAGTAGGACCACAGTCACAAACTGACCCTCCTTAGCTTCTGTGCAGTCAAAACGCACCGTCTCGCCAAGAGGCACGAACGTCACTTTGGCACACCTAGGATGAGATAAAGCAACACCAAAATCAACAACAACAACAACATCAACACGAAAGTACTCACCCATCACACTCATGGTGCTTTCATACTTAGTTTTATTACAACAAACACTCCACATATTCATAACCAGCCACTGTAATCACTTTATCTAATTATTAAACATTTAAATACTTCATGCAGATGTGCCAAAAGACCCTTTGGAAGTAAGTCTAATTTGCACATACCCCATCGTTTTAACTTTCAATTTCACTATTTAATCACATGTCAAGACATGTATAGACATATATAACTCACAGAGGATTTTCTTTGGCGTTGGTTGAATCTCCGATGCGAATGTGGACACCATTCAGGCCTTTAGGCGAGCCGGTCTTTGGGTTGGTCAGGGTCACAGAAGAGACCCTGTATCTCTCATGCAGGTCCACCCGCCACCAGGGGTCAGTCTCACGATCTGTCATCGAGCAGGATCCCTTTCTCAGGTCTGGGTTTGGGTTACCGTCGATGGCGTTCAGAGCATGACCGAAACTGGACATCTCACCCAGGATAAGGCTGGACTGCGTCGCTCTTCCTTTTGGGGCAACATTCCTATCTGCAGATGACATCACACCGGCCCTTTAATCTTTCACACATGCTCCTACAGCAGCACAGTCAATGAACACACACATAAATGACATCATGAATGCCACATGGGGTCAGTGACACTATCAAAGGAAATAGTCAATGTCTCATACCCACTATGGCATACACCTCCACTTCGCAGAGCTGGAGATACGTCTCTTTTCCAGGTAAGAACACATTCACATAGTGCCCTCTAGTAGGCTTGAAGTCAAATGATTTTGTTGCTCCTGGTGGAATGGACTGAACTACTGCAGCCCTGGAACAGGAAATGAGCAGTTAGAGACCAACAATAAAGGCTTGATGGGAGATGGGGAGAGCATTTTGTTGGCTGTGGTTCGTTAGTGTGTGTGGAGCTTTGCAGTAAGTCACTTCCTAGACACCTCAGGAGTCTTGATAGATTCCAAGTGAACAAACGTTAAATGATGATGGCTTATTATTCAGGCCCTGGGCTCTGTAAAGCGTCTTGAGACAATTGTATTGTTTTGGCGCTATATGAATAAAATTCAATTGATTTGAGTCAAATTGATTGCTGGTTCCAATAAGTGATTGTTTTCAATTCATCATGGTCTATCATTTAAAGCCAATGAATTGATTGAAAACTGTATGACTGCTAGCGTCATTTTCTAAAACCCCGGTCTCTCCCCATGAATCTCCTGAATTAATACAGGTGCACTATTTACCCTTCATGCACCAATGCAAAAGGCACAAGGCCCATTTGCATAAATACTCGTAACAGAAAGAGCAGGTGCTGACATGAGGCATTTGTCAATATGATGGTTGCCTATAGGCTCTCTCAGGTGGCTTACAGTGTGTTGCTGTTGCCATGGTTATCCAGGCTGTCACCGATATGGATTTCAGCTCCTCGGATACGGTCTGAACAGCAGTCACGACGGTTGGTGATGGTCACCCTGGTGATCTCATAGCTCTTCAGGAGATCCACTCTCCACCAAGGGTTGTCCTCTCTGGTACTGTGAGCACATCCTTTGCTGTGGTAGTTGGGATTTCTGTCTCCATCCACAGCAAACTTAGAGAAGCTAGAAGTAGCGTATGTAGACGACTGGGTGGCCTGGCGCAGCACAGCAAGGTCCTCTGTCCAGGAAAAGTACAGTATGTGTTATTCATATTTCTGCTCCAAGATGTTGTTTCATTTCTAAATTATCTAAAGCATGTTCGACTTTAAATGGTTCTAAAGCTAAAGATTACTGCAAAGGTGTACTGATGAACAGTGAAGGAAAACGAATATCCTAACAAGTTTGAGATTGCAGCAAGACAGGTGACAGGTACCTTCATCACCAGCAAACACGTTCACCTCACACAATGTCAGTATTTTGTGTTTGCCCGGCAGGAAGATGTTGACATATCGGCCTTCCAGAGGGTCGAACCTGAATGACTTAGGCTGCCCTCTTCCAATGGACTCGACCAGACTAGCTCTTTGGAAGGGTGATCAGTTCACATACACACACACACACACACACACACACACACACACACACACACACAGACGCAGAGGAACGCATCACACATACATGAAAAACAGATATTTCCTGAAAATCAAAAACCAGACGTTGTGAGGGCTCTGACTGTCTTACAGCGTGTTGTTGTTGCCATCGTTCTCCAGGCTGTTGCCGATGCGGATTTGGGCGCCATTGATGCGCTGTTCGCAGCAGTCCCCGCGGTTAGTGATGGTTACCATGGTGATGTTGTAGGGGCGGGACAGGTCGACGCGCCACCAGGGATTGGTCTGTGTGTTGGTGTGGGTGCAAGATCCATAATCGAATGTGGTGTCTTTCCTCCCATCAACAGCATGCTGTGCAAAGCCACCATAGGTAGATGACTGGAAGGTCGGGGCCTCCAAGGCCAGGTTACCTATACAACAGTATCTTAAGGGCATGCCTGTTTTCACAGTAAAAACTCGTATTGTAAAATGTTGTTGCCTCTTTTTGAGCTCCTGAGCAGTTTGTCAAACACAAAACCACTCCGTTCCCGCCTCCCCCTTACAGCATGAAATGAAACAAACAAACTTTAACTTTTTGCATACTTTTACCACTTCAAACACTTATAGCATCAGTGCTTCTTTTTACCCTAATTATTTGCTACATTTGCAGGTGCTACATCAGGTGTTTTGATATCCTGTTGAGTTATGAGTGCTAGCAGTGATGTAGTTTATACCTGTCAGATGAACTGCAGAGGTAGCAACAGCCAGAGAGAGCAGCAGGACTACAGTCTTCTGGAGCAGTGTAGGAATGGCCATCTCTCTCTCTCTCTCTCTCTCTCTCTCTCTCTCTCTCTCTCTCTCTATCTCGCTGCTTCTGTATGTGGACAGAGCAAGACAACATGGACACATTTCTCACTTTCTTTTAGGTACTGTGTTATTGTACTTCAGAACCAGATGAGATTTTTGACATGATAATTGTACTTTGTTATAAAGTGCATATTAGGCAGTCAAATAAAACTGTTCTTCACACCTTTCCAGTCATAATGTGAGAGCTGAATGTCAAATTCAACTTTAAAGTTTCAGTTTTCAGTTTCCTTCATCATCGGAGCAAAGGCCGTTTTCCAGCCAAGCACTTAATCTAATTTGACTCCATTCTACACATCTAATGTAATTCTACTCAATTCCACACATCTAATCCAATTCCTCTCAATTCCCCACATGTAATTCAGGTAGCCTGTCTCTTGCGGCAAACATACTTCTGACCATTTTTGTCACTCCAACCCTTTGTTCATTTATTGTCCGATCCAATGTTGGTAAGAGTATCAACACTTGAAAAATTGTATTGCTTTTTAAAGATTGATAGAATCAAATGAGCATGTCTTTCCAAACTTGAAATATTCAGTTCCGTCAAGATGTTATTATGTGCTTATGAAGGCGTTATGAAATCCTAATGTAGGCACTCTTCCACTGCAGTGTTAGCCCAGATTTAAATGTCCCACAGTTCTGTCTTCAGACACGTGCAATCACATATGTGAGTATTTGGTAAGCCACACTGCCTATAATTATAATAATCATAATAATAATAATAGTAATAATAAAGATAATAGTAATAGTAATAATAATAATAATAATAATAATAATAACAATATAATAATAATATTATTATTATTTGCCATATTCCCTGGAAAATCCAACTGGATTTGTTTGTGCAACTGCATCTGTTGCACCTACTAAGGCCGCCGACACAGCCTTTGTGTTTAGGGTCTTAGTATTCCTAAAATTAACAGACAAAGCATGGAACAAGAGGTACAAGCCAAAATAAATATGTAAAAACAAAATGGCATGAAATGTATCATTGTATAAAGTTCGCTGATAGAATATTTAAAATGTTGAAAACACAAAACAAATACACAAACAAACTACAAACTAGAAATAGAACGTCACAACATCGGTACTTTAAGTTTCTGTAGTCAGAACATCATTACCTTAAGTTTCTGTAGATGTCGCAGTGCAGTGTTTGAGATGACTGTCTGTGTATTCTCAAAGCTGGCACTTAAACTCTACTTACTGTTGGCCAGCCCATCACAACGCTACCACTTCCTCAGGAAATGCTTGTAGAATCACGGCAGAATAATTTCCAAAGAACATCAAAGGGGAAGGAGAAAATACTTGAAACTTTGCAGCATCTATGGCCTATTTTTGATCAATATGTCTTGATTTGAGCTTAAAACATTATTAGTAATATTAGTATTACTAACATGATTCATTTTTTCAGTTCAAATACAGGTATCTGATTGAAGATCCATGCAGTGGTAATAGTGACCTCATGCTAAATGCTGTTTCAGAATATCAATGCTACTGACCCACAAACCTTTGCAACTCTGTGGGAGATGTCAAGAGTATCAATACTTTGATGGCTTTTTTTTAACTCCGTGTTACTGTTTTAATAATCACAGAGAGATGTGTAAGCTTTTAGGAGGCAAACATTTTACACTGAGGTAAGACAACTGAGAGAGGGTGTGTATGTTTAAAGAGGAAATCATTTTGAGAAGTGGGCTAAAAAAGGCAGAAATGACATCAAATGCCCTGTCTGAGGCCTGGGTGGCCTGTATACAGGGTTCCTGTTGGTGAGTTCAGTTGAGGAGACTGTGGTACGGGCCCTCTCTCCTAGTAGCTGTGATACTGGAACACACACTGAAACTGGTGCAGGGAAGTACAGTATCTATCTATCTAGTACAACTGTACAGTATACAGTATCTATGTATGCAGTACAACTGTACAGTATACAGCATGGGTCGTCGTTTTTTTTTTGGCTCGTCAGATTATTCCGATCGTAGCCGAGTTTTTCTTTTTTCTTTTTTGGTCAACAGGCTCACGAATAAGGCAAGCTGATGCTAAGCAGAAATGACAGTGAACACCAGGGCGCCATGATTTGCATTCTTAATTTCATCCCTCGTCTTTAACTGAACTTCAGTTCGACAGAAGTGTTGCAACAAAATTATTGCGTCAGAGCGAAATAAAAAAACAAAGGTTTATGTTTTGCAAACTGCGACAACTTCGTTGCATTTGAGACACATGGGCTTTCCATTAGTGAAACTGGGTAAGATGAATGCAAAATTGTCTTTCTATTCCCCTTCATAGGCTCTGTTTTGGTTGTCAACTTTCCTCTTCAGACTTTTTGACAAAGACATCGTTCCCAGCTAATTCTTTGCTAACTTCTCTCTGCACGCTATTTTCCCCAAACAATAAAACATTGTTACATTGTAACGAGGTGCGTCAACCAACTATTTTGAAATAAAAGTAGCCTAAGATAGACTCCAAGTAGTAGCCTAGGTCTAATTAGGAGGCTCAATGTTGAAAGAAGTCCATCATTGCTATTATTCACAATAGGCGAGGCAATATTGACAGAGGGGGCTAAGATGAAATAAAATAATGAAATTATTCAAACAGACCACCAATGGGCTCATTCTCATGGTTTATTATCATTAGCTATTTTTAGTAGACCTATCCATTCTCCATGTAGGCCTAGTTGTTGCGAGGTCACGTAAGGGGGGTTCCATGGCAATGTTCCGAAAGCCCATTATTCCGACAGCCCGCTGTTCCGAAATTGTGAGCACAGCAACGTGAACCACTATAGCCCACATGCACATCCCAATTAATTGATCACACAATCATAAACATATAAATGCATTTATTTCACAAGCATGAACTTTAATTCAGAACATTATTATACACACATGGCATTTGCATCGCGATGATACAAAAAAATGCTTTTATGATAGCCAACACATGAATGCTTTGTCAGTGCTTGACAAGATCTGTGTAATGTCCTGCGACAATCTGCCAGTGATTTCCTTCGCACGAGTGGGACCCCATATTCAAAACCAGAGTAGGCTAAATTAACAAATATTGCCTAGGAAAAGTGATATGCGTGATAGCCCGGTGAGCGTCTCCGCTCCGCTGCGCAAACTAAATGCTGTGTGTGTTTTGTGCCACTTAAGACACAAGAGTTTTGTTTTAAAATATGTCATTGGTTAAGTGAAATCTATTGTGTTACATGCAATAGTTTGATGTTTAAATGTAAAATGTATTTTATTACTGTTGTATGCACCGAGTAACGTTAGGTGAAAGGTGGCAAACCCCGCGAAAGGGAGAAAAAAGATTGAGAGAAGAGAAGAAGCCACATTAAGAATTGTCTCCGTATGTTTTAAGCAAATGTGTGTGTATATATATTTGCTAGTCGGACTTATTAGCGTATTCGAACTGAATACACAAAGTTTGAACTGTAAGATAGTCGACGGTTTGCAGAAGATCATCATTTCGCCATCCTGAGGAGAAAAAACACTTGTCATCTTGTGAGAGACTTCCCTGTCGTTGCTCGACGACAACTCGACGGCAGCTTGACGACAGCTTGACAACACTTGACAGCCTTTGGATTAAGGTATCGTGAGTTTGTTTTTGTTGCTCCAAAACGGAGTGAAGGGGTCTGTTTGTTTTTGGCCACACCGAACACAAGCAACGCTCCAGTACTGCAACGGTTAGCTGCTAGGTAGCCTACTAGCTAATTTGCCGGCTAGGACTGGGGTGGGTGATTCACTGGTGAGAGAGTGAGAGTGTGTGTGTGTGTGTGTGTGGGCCCACGTACATGTGATCTGTGCTAATGCTATGTGCTGTGTAATGTTAAATGTTAGCTGAGTGTTAGTTAAAGTAGCCTACTAGCTACTTTTATATGGATGTCTGTTAGGGACTGTATAGTTAACTGGGATTGTTTGATTTGTGTATTCTATTTTGTTTTCATTAAGAATTTATTACATTGATGATTTTCATATTTATTTTTATATTCAAATCAGTAAACTATATATTTTTATTTGATAATTGAACAACCTGAGTTTGAGTATTTCATTAGTTTAAGCCACTATGGGGTAATAGAGTGTAGGTTTTAAAAGGGTATTTCATTTAAATAATAGTTAAGTTAATAGTTTAATTGTAGCACATGTAAAATCACAATAGACATTTAAACAGAAGGTCAGCAAGAATCATATGTATTATATACTTTACTGGGATTAGTTTAGGAACCCAGGAAAACGCCCTTTAGTGTCAGGAAATAGGCCTAGGGGGCGCTACACAGGCACATGATATTTATCTATTCGGCAGATGCTTTCACTCAAAGCGACTTACAACTGAGCAACAACAATAATCAAGCTAAAGTTAGGAGATCATTGAGGTAAGACACAACTAGCTGACTCTAGTCAATCTGACAGAGTGCAAGTGCAGAATGAGATAGAAGAAGTGCCCAGGAAGTGCTGGACATGTAAGAAGGGGATCTCAGAAGAGGCTCAAGTATTTAACTTTGTTAATATGTCCACACAGTGTTTTTAGTATGATACATAACATATCATGAGCGAAGTAAGCAGTCAATGGCACGGCTAAGTATTTCCACCTTGGAACTGCAGTGTACCAACAGCAGTTTCAAAAACCAAAAGACAGCCTGGGTTCCACATGCCACCATCCTAAGGAACCAATCCCATCAACTTGCTTGTCGGGAGGGAGGAGTAACATCAGTATACATGTACATGTAGTGCTTTACTTACGATGAACTAGATGGCTTTCTTCAGAGACTTTCAGTGGTGTTCAAAACTTTCAAAATGGCACATCTGGATGTCTATCGTTCCATTCTATTTAAGTCAGAGCTGGTCATCGGGATCAAAGTTTATTGAATATTAGCAACACATTATTAGCTGTTTGAAAACATAGTCAAACAAAAAGGCTGATAAACAGAGGTGGACTAATTATCCTCTACTATTATACGTGCATTTCTGGTAGTGAATCTCCTAGCCATGTCTACTTAAGTTTACTAAAACTTTCATTAAAATTCTAGGTTCTAATTCTAAACTCTAATGCAACATCATGAGTTGTTAAGAAAGTTTATTTTTTAGAGAAAATGACAATGTGTTGGCTTACATCATATACATATCTATACATCTGTGCTAGACAGTGAAGAGGGGTTGACAGAGAAACAATCTCTCCTTATCCTCCACCCTGATGAATAATAATGGGTCAATGATATTGATGGGAACCAGGTGGAAAGAGGATTGACCCAGTAATACAACTCTGGAACCGGAGCGCCCACAAGTGGAGGTACTATGCCTTTTAGCACCCCCAGAATAAAGACACAACACAAGGTCCATTTAAGGTCTTTTTTTTTTTTTTTTTTAAAGGTCAGTAAGTGCAAATAATCAGGTAAATTCACCTTATGCAGCTACGAAATGGAGGGACTGGTCAATGCTTACGGTTTCTACACGCAGATCAAAGATCACAGATTGCAACAGGGAGGAATGAAGTCACACCAGGCATTCAAACAATCAAAATGCAAATGAAATAAAATAGACAAATGACCGTCTAGTATGTAGCTATAAGGCTGAAAGCATCTTTGGTTACAGCCTTATAGTAACCAAAGATGTTATATTCTTCTCATATTAGCATTTTATGCCATCAGAACTTAACATGCTGGACACAAAAACAAACACATGTATTGTAAACTAAAAATGTACAAAAGCAAATTATTAAATAAATCCCCTACACACATAAAGCACAACATGAAAAACAGTTGAGAAACTGATGCACTGGTGCCATGACTGCAGACCTGGGACCTTGTCTTACTAAAAGTTCCCTTTGGAGTATTGTGTTCATATTTCTAGTGTGTGTGTATGCTTTTATTTATTTGGGAATGGCATGGGGGGAAGGCTGTGATTAATTCAACGTTTTTCTTTTCTTTATATCTCTCTCTCCATGGTGGCTGGAGTTCCATGATGAGGGTCAGGCCTGTGAACTGTAGCAGCGGCCAGTGGGACACTTCTGTCATGGTTGGCTCACATATTAGAGCTTCGTCGCCCCCTGGTGGCCCCCATAGAGGCACGCAGGCGGGGGTCCTATGCCTTGTAGTGCTCATTGAAGTCCAGACGGAAGCTCAGGAACTGTAAGCTCTCTTCTGAGCTGGTCATGAGCAGCACCAAGAACCGCTCGACTATCCCCTACACGAGGAGGAAGATAAGGAAGATTGAGAATGTGAGGGGCCAGACGACTAGAGTCAATGCAAACCAGAGACACAGTACAGCGCAGTGAAGTGGCTGTGTGTGTGAGTGAGTGAGTGCTTGTGCGTGTGAGTGAGTGAGTGCTTGTGTGTGTGAGTGAGTGAGTGAGTGAGTGAGTGCTTGTGCGTGTGAGTGAGTGCCTGTGTGAGTGAGTGAGTGCTTGTGCATGTGAGTGAGTGAGTGCTTGTGTGTGTGAGTGAGTGCTTGTGTGAGTGAGTGAGTGCTTGTGCGTGTGAGTGAGTGCTTGTGCGTGTGAGTGAGTGAGTGCTTGTGCGTGTGAGTGAGTGAGTGCTTGTGTGTGTGAGTGAGTGCTTGTGCGTGTGAGTGAGTGCTTGTGCGAGTGAGTGAGTGCTTGTGCGTGTGAGTGCTTGTGCGTGTGGGTGAGTGGTTGTGCGTGTTAGTGAGTGAGGGCTTGTGTGGGTTAGTGAGTGAGTGAGTGCTTGTGCGTGTGAGTGCTTGTGTGTGTGAGTGCTTGTGCGTGTTAGTGAGTGAGTGCTTGTGTGTGTGTGAGTGAATGTGCGAGTGCGTGAGTGAGTGAGTGAGTTTGTGAGTGCGTGAGTGCTTGTGTGAGTGAGTGAGTGAGTGAGTGATTGAGTGCTTGTGCGTGTGAGTGCTTGTGTGTGTGAATGAGTGCTTGTGCGTGTTTGTGAGTGTGTGAGTGCTTGTGTGTGTGAGTGAGTGAGTGATTGAGTGCTTTTGCGTGTGAGTGAGTGCTTGTGTGTGTGAGTGAGTGAGTGCTTGTGCGAGTGAGTGAGTGAGTGAGTGCTAGTGTGTGTGCGAGTGTGTGAGTGCTAAGCATTTTAGGCTAAGCATTTTAAATACCATTTTGATGGCATGCTTAAAATAAATGACCTGTATATCTGTTTGTTCACAAAACTATGGCTATTATCAGTGTAAAGTGTCTTTAATTGCATTGATATTAATGATGCCAGTACTACAGACATCCCAAGTCTCCCGGAAGTCCCGGGAGTCTCCCGCATATTGATTGCAACTCCCTGATGCCCGCAAATGACTTAAAATCTCCCGGAATCTAGAGCGAGCGAGCAAGACCGCGCACACGAGACAGACGTACTCCAAACCGCGTAAGCATCTGTGTAGCGCGCGCACGACAGAGAGGGAGAGGCATAGACATATATACATCATATATATATGTCTATGGGGAGAGGGACCTAGAGACTGTGCGTGTGTGTGGCAGTGTGAGTGTGTGCCTCATGAAGCATCCTGATTGGCCTGTTTCGGTAAATCAACCAATCAATTTTCAGTGTGGGCGGGCTTTTATCTCTTCTCCCGAACCGAATTAATCAGTTCAGTGTTTCTAGGAACAGGAGCACCATGGCAGAGGGAGAGTAGTGTGTAGAGGGAGAGTACCCCAAAAAACGAAAATATAAGACACATTTTACAACAGACTATACAAAGGTGTACCCCTGTCTTAGAAAAGTAAATCACATTGACAGTCTTGCTCGCTGTACAATCTGTAACAGTGATTTCTGCATTGCCCATGGCATATTCATGTGCATATTATTCAGGCCGGCTAGTTGGCAGGGCTACATGAAAACAACAAACTCCTTAGACCTGTTTAAAGTTGCAATGGAATAAAAATAAAAGCAGTTAACAGAAATAGTATAAGCAGCCTATAAATAGTAAAAGTAATCTAAATATTTAAACATAATTAACAAAGAATTGCATAGGGCTATAGCCTATAGAATGATATTATGCTTATCTTTTAGGGACCACAACTTGTTAGGGAGGGAGCCCAGGGAAAATAGGCTTAGGCCTAAACGAAGGCTACATGTGCGTGCATGTAAATAGTTTTCTTTTTTTTTCCGGGGGGGGGGGGGGGGGGGGGGGGGTAGGTTCGGTAAGGGGGTATATGATTCCAGCATACTAGACAAGCACAGATCTGAGGTGACAAACCCACATAGGAAGGGAGAGATGGGGAACCAGTGGGTGAAAGAAAACCTCACAGAATACACAGAGAGCCTCCCACAAGTCTCAGGTGTATCTGCGGTCAGAGAGGGTTTGAGGATCACATCTTTCAGGAGATGTGGGAGCTGTACAGTCAGTACTCCACCCAAAATGACAGGCCAGAACAATCCAGTGATGAGCAGAGGGACATGATACTGAAGGCACACAGTTCTGTGAGGAGGTGGTTGCACACACCAGTGACCCACATCACAAGTGTGCAGATGAAGAGGTTCAGGAAATATCACAAGTGTGCAGATGAAGAGGTTCAGGAAATATATTAATGACAAGTAAGTCTAAGTAAGTGAATGGCACAGTAAATGAACATTGCTCAAATTAGTCATTGTTTAATTTTTAAAATGCTTTATGTTTAAATATTGTTCATACAGTTATCAATTCAAATGAAATGTGTGTGTGTGTATGTGTGTGTGTGTGTGTGCGCGTGTGTGCGCGTGTGTGTGTGCGTGTGCGTGTGCGTCTATGTATGTGTGTGTGTGTGTGTGTGTGTGTGTGTGTGTGTGTGTGTGAGAAACTGCTGTTGGCACACTGCAGTTCCAAAGTGGAAATACTCAACCATGCCATTGACTGCTTATTTCGCTCATGATAAGTTATGTATCATATTAAAAACACTGTGTGGACATATTAAGAGTTAAAAACTTGAGACTCATCTCTTCCGAGATCCCTTTCTTCCCTAACACCTCTAACGCATCTAACATGCCCAGCACTTCCTGGGCACTTCTTCTATCTCATTCTGCACTTGCACATTGTCAGATTGACTGGAGTTAGCTAGTTAGGTCTTACTTCAAAGGACTCCTAACTTTCTTAAGCTTGATTGTAGTTGTTCATCAGTTACAAGTTGCTTTGGATGATAGTATCTGCCAAATAGATAAATGTCATGTGCATGTAAACACCAACCACCAGGAATGCCCCCATAGAAGATACTTTACTTCCCAGCACCAGTTTCACTCCAGTATGACGGCCACTGCTAGCGAAGGCTCTTACCACAGTCTCCTCAAATGACCTCCCCAACAGGAACCGTGTGCACAGGCCACCCAGGCCTCAGACAGGGCATTTGATGTCATTTCTGCATTTTTAAGCCCATTTCTCAAAATGCCTTCCTCTTTAAACATACACACCCGCTCTCATCTGTCGTTCTTGTGTAAAAGTCTGCCTACTGAAAGCCTACACATCTCTCTGTGATTATTCAAGCAGTAACACGGAGTAAAAAAAGCCATCAAAGTATTGGTGCTCTTGACATCTCTCACAGTATTGGGACTCTTGGTGCCTTTGGCAGCTCTCACAGAGTTTGTGCTTTTGGCATCTCTCACATAGTTGGTGCTCTTGGTATCTCTCACAGAGTTGGTGCTCTTGACATCTCCCACAGAGTTTGTGCTCTTGACATTTCTCACAGAGTTGCATAGGTTTGTGGGTCAGTAGCATTGATATTCTGAAACAGCATTTAGCATGAGGTCACTAATACCAGTGCATGGATCTTCAATCAGATAACTGTATTTGAACTGAAAAAAAATGATGTTAATAATACTAATGTTACTAATAATGTTTTTATCACAAATCACAAAAGAGACCAATACCACTGATGCTGAGAAGTAGCAAGCATTTTTCTCCTTCCCCTTGGATGTTCTTGGAACTTATTCTGCCGTGATTCTACTAAGCATTTCATGAGGAAGTGGTAGCATTGTGATGGGCTGGCCAACAGTAAGTAGAGTTTAAGTGCCAGCTTTGAGAATACACAGACACTTTGAGGAATACGGCAGTCGAGTCACATGCCAATCATCTCAAACACTGCACTGCGGCATCTACAGAAACTTAAGGTTAGGAAATTAAAGTACCGATGTATTGACATTCTAGTTCTAGTTTGTAATTTTTTTGTGAATTTTGTTTGTGTTTAAAACATTTGAAATATTCTTTAAGCTAAATTTACACAATGATACATTTCATGTCATTTTTTTTACATATTTATTTTCTTGTTCCATGCTTTGTCCGCCATATGTTATTGTGTTATTATATATATATCGTCATGGCATCATGGCTAGGCAGTGTGGCTTACCAAATACTCACATATGTGATTGCATGTGTCTGAAGTCAGAACTGTGGGGCATTTAAATCTGGGCTGAGACTTGGATATTAGGATTTCATAACGCATTCATAAGCACTGAATAACATCTTCATAAGCACTGAATAACACCTTCATAAGCACTGAATAACACATTAATGTAGATGTGTGGAATCGAGTCGAATTAGATTAGGTGCTTGCCTGGAAAACGGCCTTTGCTCCGAGGATGAAGGAAACTGAAAACTGGAACTTTAAAGTTGAATTTGACATTCAGCTCTCACATTATGACTGGAAAGGTGTGAAGAACAAGATAACAAAGTACAATTATCATGTCAAAAATCGCATCTGGTTCTGGAGTACAATACCACAGTACCTAAGAGAAAGTGAGAAATGTGTCCATGTTGTCTTGCTCTGTCTACATACAGAAGCAGAGAGAGAGAGAGAGAGAGAGAGAGAGAGAGAGAGAGAGAGATGGCCATTCCTACACTGCTCCAGAAGACTGTAGTCCTGCTGCTCTCTCTGGCTGTTGCCACCTCTGCAGTTCATCTGACAGGTATAAACTACATCACTGCTAGCACTCATAACTCAACAGGATATCAAAACACCTGATGTAGCACCTGCAAATGTAGCAAATTATTAGGGTGAAAAGAAGTTCCTCATTCGGGGTAGAACCACAAATGTGTCTTTATTTAGGGGGGGAACCGAACCACACATTTCTCAGAACTACTCTGTGACATTTCTCAGAATGTGTGGTTGTTTTTGTCCCATCATCCTGTTCTGCAAGACGCATTCTGCGCAGACAGCTTCAAGCAAGTTTAAGCAAGTTAAAACTATGATCAACAGAATTTCCTAACAATAACCTTTACATAATTCATTAGACATTTAAAATAATGATGGAACAGAATCTAGCTAACTGAGGACATTGAAAATTAGTTTAGGTTTTTTATTTATTTCTTTAATTTTCATTTATATTTAATTCATAATTAATACTGTTGTATAGGTAACCTGGCTTTGGATGCCCCGTCCTTCCAGTCATCTACCTATGGTGGCTTGGCGGAGCATGCTGTTGATGGGAGGCCAGACACCTTATACGAATCAGGATCCTGCACCCACACCAAGACACAGACCAATCCCTGGTGGCGTGTCGACTTGTCCCGCCCCTACAACATCACCACAGTAACCATTACTAACCGCGGAGATTGCTGCGAACAGCGCATCAATGGTGCCCAAATCCACATCGGCAACAGCCTGGAGAACGATGGCAACAACAACACGCTGTAAGACAGTCGACAACGTCTGGTTTTTGATTTTCATGAAAAATGTGTGTTTTTCATGTATGTGTGATACGCTCCTCTTTGTGTGTGTTTGTGTGTGTGTGTGTTTGTGTGTGTGTTTGTGTGTGTGTGTGTGTGTGTGTGTGTGTGTGTGTGTGTGTGTGTGTGTGTGTGTGTGTGTGTGTGTGTGTGAACTGATCACCCTTCCAAAGAGCTAGTCTGGTCGAGTCCATTGGAAGAGGGCAGTCTAAGTCATTCAGGTTCGACCCTCTGGAAGGCCGATATGTCAACATCTTCCTGCCGGGCGAACACAAAACACTGACATTGTGTGAGGTGAACGTGTTCGCTGGTGATGAAGGTACCTGTCTTGCTGCAATCTCAAACTTGTTAGGATATTTGTTTTCCTTCACTGTACATCAGTGCACATTTGCAGTTATCTTTAGCTTTAGAACCATTTAAAGTCAAACATGCTTTAGAACATTTAGAAGTGGAACAAGCAGAAATATGAATAACACGTACTTTTCCTGGACAGAGAACCTTGCTTTGCTGCGCCAGGTCACCCAGTCATCTACATTCGAGGCTCAGGGCCTCTCTAAGTTTGCTGTGGATGGAGACAGAAATCCCAACTACCACGGCAAAGGATGTGCTCACAGTGCCAAAGAGGACAACCCTTGGTGGAGAGTGGATCTCCTGAAGAGCTATGAGATCACCAGGGTGACCATCACCAACCGTGGTGACTGCTGTTCAGACCGTATCCGAGGAGCTGAAATCCATATCGGTGACAGCCTGGATAACCATGGCAACAGCAACACACTGTAAGCCACCTGAGAGAGCCTATAGGCAACCATCATATTGACAAATGCCTCATGTCAGCACCTGCTCTTTCTGTTACAAGTATTTATGTTTTTTCAATTTTTTCAATTGATTTATTGGCTTGTTTAAATGGTGGACCATGATGATTTGAAAACAATCACTTATTGGAACCAGCAATAAAGTGGCATTTGATTCAATTCAATTTAATTTCATTCATATAGCGCCAAAACAATACAATTGTCTCAAGGCATTTTACAGGGCCCAGGGCCTGAATAATAAGCCATCATCATTTAACGTTCGTTCACTTGGAATCTATCAAGACTCCTGAGGTGTCTAAGAAGTGACTTACTGCAAAGCTCCACACAAACTAACAAACCACAGCCAACAAAATGCTCTCCCCATCTCCCATCAAGCCTTTATTGTTGGTCTCTAACTGCTCATTTCCTGTTCCAGGGCTGCAGTAGTTCAGTCCATTACACCAGGAGCAACAAAATCATTTGACTTCAAGCCCACTAGAGGGCGCTATGTGAATGTGTTCTTACCTGGACAAGGGACGTATCTCATGCTCTGCGAAGTGGAAGTGTATGCCATAGTCATAGTGGGTATGAGACATTGACTATTTCCTTTGATAGTGTCACTGACCCCATGTCCCTTACATAATGTCATTTTTGTGTGTGTTCATTGACTGTGCTGCTGTGGGAGCATGTGTGAAAGATTAAAGGGCCGGTGTGATGTCATCTGCAGATAGGAATGTTGCCCCAAGAGGAAGAGCGACGCAGTCCAGTCTGATTCTGGGTGAGATGTCCAGTTTTGGTCATGCTCTGAACGCCATAGACGGTAACCCAAACCCAGACCTGCGAAAGGGATCCTGCTCGATGACAGATCGTGAGACTGACCCCTGGTGGCGGGTGGACCTGCACGAGAGATACAGGGTCTCTTCTGTGACCCTGACCAACCCAAAGACCGGCTCACCTAAAGGCCTGAATGGTGTCCACATTCGCATCGGAGATTCAACCAACGCCAAAGAAAATCCTCTGTGAGTTATATATGTCTATATATGTCTTGAAATGTGATTAAAAAGTGGAATTGAAAGTTAAAACGATGGGGTCTGTGTGTATTAGACTTACTTCCAAAGGGCCTTTTCACATATCTGCCTGAAGTATTTAAAAGTTTAATAATTAGATAAAGTGATTACAGTGGCTGGTTATGAATATGTGGAGTGTTTGTTGTAATAAAACTGAGTATGAAAGCACCATGAGTGTGATGAGTGAGTACTTTCTTGTTGATGTTATTATTGTTGTCGATTTTGGTGTTGCTTTATCTCATCCTAGGTGTGCCAAAGTGACGTTCGTGCCTCTTGGCGAGACGGTGCGTTTCGACTGCACAGAAGCTAAGGAGGGTCAGTTTGTGACTGTGGTCCAACTGGGACAGGAGCGATCCCTCAGTCTGTGTGAGGTGGAGGTGTTTGGGACTCCAGTCATCACTTATCAGAGTAATAGAGACACATAAATATCACTTGTGAGACTTTTTTGATTACCTTGAAGAAAAGGTGCTTAAATGATTTAAGAGTATTATGCTAATCATAACATTTTTCTTAACTGGAAATTTAAGTCAAAACATCTTCCTGCCGATTCTACGTAGCATTAACAACACCAAGGTTCAATTTCCTCATCCAGAAACAAAAATGCTCCTCCAGTGTGTGTATGTGGTTTGGTGCTAGCATTATTTGATTTACTTGTGGAGATGCTACCGATAAGGCTAACTATATACTAACTAACCCTAATCTCTGTGGAACAGGATAAATTGGACTCTGACGACTGGTTGTATAATCAATAAGAATAAAGATCAACTTCATGAAAATATACTGCCTTAATCACTTTTCTCTTACAGTTGATATATTAAGACACATGCACACATAGACAGAGTCATAGTGGGCATCAACCATCTTCTAACCACTGAGTGGATTCATGGGAAAGCAGCTTCTGTGACCATCAAAAGTCGGCCAGCATAATCTCCAAAATTATAATCTTATCATGGTAACAAAGGAAAGCTCCCCACACTGGTATTGCTCAGACACCTGGGGTCAGGAAGTGACTAAAACCGAGAAACTGAGGTGTGAGTGACTAAAACCAATTATAGTTTGGGAATGGGGGTAGGCCATTGAGAACCATCTCAGGCAGTTAGTCAGAGAAAACTGATTATCAGACAGAACAACAAAAGGTTGCCAGACCTGTTTGCACTAGAAGCCCAGCTCATTGGCATTAAAAGCCTAAGAGGTGTCGTAAACAGTATACATGGCTAGAGTTGGAGATGCTTGTTGTCCAGATCTGCACTGCTGAATCCGTAATATGTTCCAAGTGCTTCGTTACTGCACTTTACTGGAATAATGAGTGATTGCTGCATCAACCACCTGACAAACCTCCTTTTTCCTAAAGTATAGTCATCATTCTAAGCCTATTTATCGAATTTAGCAAATTGCTGTAGTACATGGTCTAGCTTCAAGGATTGCAGATGGATCAGATCAGTCACATATATGAAATCAATGTGTAAATTGAAACTGCTGCATAGCAACCGATGCTTCCTGCCATTTGATCATTTGCACAAAGATAGATGACAACCACATGAATAACTTATCCATAACATGTATTTCCAACGGTTAATGTGTGTGGCAGAAAGTGCTCTAAAAATGATCAAATCTACACAATGGATTCCCAGACTTGCAGATTCTGGCCAGAGGGCCTAATGGCATCGTATCAGAGCACAGCAAAACACCTCCATTGTGTGTGTTCACAGCAACCCCATGCATTGAGTGCTTTTAGACATATCAGCATGGTCTAGCCACAGTTACCTGTTACCTGTTACCCTAGCAATAGGACATCCTGGACTGATGCAAAGCAATAACATAATAATAGACCATCAGAATTGCTTTCTATCCACAGTAATGTCTTACCAGTTCCTGTTTGAATGGTTCCCTTGCCCTTCCTGGTAAGTGTGTGCTTCATGTAGATTATTAGAAATGACCTTGTCTGAGTCCCTCTATGAGTCCCTCTTCTTATCAAATATTCCATAGCTTCAACCCCACACTGATCTATTAGACTTCAAATGTTATCCATTCTTTTCTGTGTTATTGCAGTGGGGAAACGTGGAGGCAGGATGTAGATAATCTGTCTCCCATGGTTTATTTCTATTTCTTTTAAAAATTAACTAATTAATCACACAATTTGCTGTGATTTATCGCATATTTCGACAGCACTATATTTCTGTTAGGCAGAGCAGTGTATTCTGGTCTCATCACTCGATACAATTTCCTGTTAGTTGGAGGGTGAAACCCTAGGTTTGTGTGGAGATCCATTGCATGGAATATGATGCTCTCCTGGATATATTTTTTTTTTTTAATAAATCAGATTCTCTCTGGAAGTCTAGACAGACAAACCGACAGCTGAAGCTGAAGATACATGATCTACAGGGACACCTGTAGGAAAAGACAGGAAACACCACACTTTTGTAAGAGTTTCGAGGGAAGACATAGGCCCAGATTGTGATGTTGATATATTGCGAAGATAGTTGGCTGGACACAGTATCTTAGCATTAAAATGTATCAAGGTAACTTTCCATGACTAAAAATAAGCATAATAATTGATTGTTGTTAATATTCCAGTCAAAACAGACTTGCAAATTATTTAGAGTGGATTAAAACCGTGGGCTGTAACCTATAACACAATTTATATATGTTTCTTGGAAAATGGCCAGGCTCAAATAGCTTTCATTGGAAACAGGTGAGTAAAATGACTTACCTGTGTTCTTAAAAAAGATGTATCTTTTCTCTTGGCAAAAAGAGGTTCCCTGTCCTGCATCTTCTCATTTATGGTCGAGACGACTCCAATGATCTTAAAGCCGAAAGAGGGAAACTGGAGTAAATTGTAGTATTCAGTTCTAGACTGTAGGTGGCGCTATTTGACAAGCTCTGATAAAAGCTTAGAGTAGAAGGGGCCCAGTTGCAATGGGAAAGTATACATTATGGGGAAAGCAGCCCATGGTGTGATACCCACACCTACTAACACTCACAAAATACACCAGAAGATCATTACACGCAGTCTTCAGCAAATGCATACCTGTTACAAAGGGACTTGACACATTGGACCTAAAGGACAAATTCAGCTCTTCCTTGCCTTTTATTTGGGACTCTACAGAATGTGTGAGACGCTCTCATTAGAGTGATCACGTCTGCATGGGAGGACTTCACTGAGCCCCTAATAATCATGGACATGAACACTTTGAGCCCCTAATAATCATGGACATGAACACTTTGAGCATGCAAACAGAACCGTAGTGTCCCGTAGTTAACTCCCTCCCCCCCTTTTTTTTGCTTTCTGTGCATTCTAGCCCAGCATTTAAATATTTGTGTCATGAAATGCAACATGCAGTAAACTATCATCACTCCTACCTTGTGTAAAACTTGTGTAAAATCCTTGTGAGGGTTTATAACGTGGTGTAGGCATTGATTTCACAGAAACAGACAAGTTCGGACCTGACCCGCTTTACTTGTCTCTTCTCTGCTCTCAACATCCTCCAAATTCTGCTTCACCCCCGATTCCAAACAAAGGAGTATGGGAAATGTAGTCAATACTAACAATGAACAATATTGAGAAACAGATCCATTTTCAGTGCTTACACTAGCATCACATGATTGATTAATTAATTCATTAATGATTAATAAAACCTGATTCTGATTCTGATTCTGATGAGTACTAGATAGAATATATCATATCATCATATATATTTAATGATTACTTTAATACTCGAGTACTCTGTGCAACCCCTAGGTCCAATACATTAAGTGACTCAGCAGGTTACAGATGCATTCTGTTAAAGAGAGCAAAGGCTGGTTGGAAATGATAAAAGCAAGTCTTAGATGTTTGTTTACAATCTGTCTAATCTGTTAGCTGTTGAAAATTATCTTGTTACATTACTCTAACACTGCAGAGGTAGCAACAACTGAGCCAGATGGAAATGCAACATTTATATTTGCATAAGAATGAGTAGTAATTGGGCACCCAACCAAACCTTTAGTTATGTGTCTGTAAAGGATTTATTAAAATGATGAATGAACTCGGGAAGTGCTTCAATAGTATATCCAGGTAAGCTCAGGGCCACTGCAGTCACAGTGAACTGATGATATCTACACAAAAATAACCTGCCCTATCTGGACTCAACATTGACCCCCATATACCACTAGCCAAAGAGTCGAGAGGAGGCTTGATTGTGTGGGTCGAGGGGTTCATTGTGATGGATGTAGTTACATCATTTGTCAGAGCTTTTACTAGGGTCAGTGGTGACTTATGGGGGCCTACGTGTCTTGACACCCTAACCCTAACCCCCATATACCACTCGCCACAGACCCAGGAGGAGGCTTGACTGTGGGCTGAGGGGCTCATTGTGATGGATGTAGCAGGACTATTATCCTAAACTGAAACAACTCATTCAAATACTAATGGTTTTGAGATATTCATCAACTGAAAAAAAAAATGTACCTGAAGAAAATGTAAAGCTAAAACTAAATGACACTAATAATGATTGCTAAAACAAAACAAATCAAAAGAAAAAAAAGAAAAGACAAAAAAAAAAAAATTGTCATTACTGTGTGGATGGCAGATGTAAAATCCACTCAAGGGTGTCCGGAAATTCTGTGCACTCATAGCCAAAAAACCTTAAGAAGGCAATAAAGCATGTCAGGACGCTAACTGACTCTAAGTTAGGCCTTATTACCAAGTGAGGAAGTCAGATATGTCAGGCAGGAAACGTGTGAGTCCTGTATGGGACTATTTCAAATGTAACAGTGAAAGCAGTGCAGGCAAACGCAGGGTAAATTCAGACTGTATGTGTGACTGTATCAGTACTGTGATGAAGCAGGGAACTGATTCTGATCTGTGCACCATCCTAACCCTTGTATGGTGTTTGGGTCTGTTGGACCCGTTTTCATTTTTTATCAAAACAAAAATAATACGATTAATTATTTTTTCAAACTCAGACTCATTTTCTGCGAAGAACATATATCAGACCACATTTTCATTGACTGCACACCGTAACCCCCCCCCCTACACATTTTTATTACATACAGGGTGTCCGGGTCCACTGGACCCGGAGCAAATAAAAGTGTGGAAATTGTAGGTCCTGTGTACCTTCAGTCTGTCCTCCTCCTGTCTGGGCCTGCTGTAAGTGTTGGTGTGTGTGTGTGTGTGTGTGTGTGTGTGTGTGTTTGTGTGTTTGTGCGTGTGTGTTGTATGTGTGTGACTGTTTGCGCCTGTGTATGTGAGTGGGCCTGCTGTAAGTGTGTGTGAGTGAGTGAGTGAGTGTGTGAGAGTGTGAGTGTAAGCCCCTGCCGCTGATGCCATTTAGGGGCCTCTGCCCCTTTAGACAGTATATATAAATCTGCAAAATAGGGTATAAAGATCTGGGCTGCCTCTGATGCGACTTCCTCATGTGCTTGGAACTTACAAGTCTACAAAGGGAAACCCGATGGAGGACGTCCTCAGAAAAAAATCAAGGAATGAGAGTTGTCCTGGACTCAGTGGACACAACTCTATATGCGACAATTTTTTACGTCGTACAAGCTGGGAGAGGGGCTGACCATGGTGGGAACGATAAGGAAAAACAGGTCTGAGCTCCCACCCCAACTGCTGCCTACAAAGAACAGACCTGTCAACTCTTCCAAGTTTGTGTACATGGCTGACACGTCCCTGGTATCCTATGTGCCAAAGAAACGCAAAAATGTGGTACTCATGAGTACACTGCACATGGATGGGAGAATCTGTGGCCTGGAGCATCAGAAACCAGAGATCGTAATGGATTATAATGCCACAAAAGGAGGGGTGGACAACATGGACAAGCTGGTGTCTGCCTACAGCTGCAAAAGGAGGACCCTACGCTGGCCACTGGCGATTTTCTTTACCATATTGGACATCTCGGCGTACAACGCCCTTTGTCACCTGGATGGCACTGAACCCGGACTGACAGAGAGAGAAGCTCCAGAGGATACGCCTTTTTCTCGAGGTACTGGGAGACACTGGTGAAACTTTAAATCCTGAGAAGACAACATGTTCCAAGAACCTCAGCCTCTGCAGCCACCGTGAGGAGGATTCAGGAGGACAATGCTGGTGCCCCATCCAACCATGTTGTGCTATGTAAACTGACCTGATTTCAAATTAAATTCAAATAAATAAAATAGTTATGGAAAAACCTTGCTTCATTTGTAAATGTGTTGAATTTTGTCCACTCATATCTTAATTATAATTGATTTAAAAAAAAAAAAAAAAACGGGTAGCACCTAAATTCATAAATGTGATATAACAAAGTTAAAGGGCAAATATTAACCATATTTGCTGTTTATATTGCTTTTGGGATGAAGTAAACATCTGAAGTAAAGTGAAGTAAATATCTTTTGAGTATTTTAACATGAAATAGTTTGATTGTGTTGAATTAAAAACCCAAAAATACAGCGGGTCCACCAGAACCACAACACCGGCTGAGTAAAAAAAAATGAGCACCATACTAGCTGGTGAACTCTAGCCTACAATGTTAACCTACTCACTTGAGCTCAAGTTCATAATCAATATGTTTATTGTTGTGCCATATTTAAAATCTAAATGAGTTAATTTCTCTTCCTAAAACCCACTACAGGACACTATTTAAAAGGATATTTTCAAAAATGTCTTATGGGGGACCATGCCCCCAGACCCCCCTAGTTTTGCTGGGTCACAGGAAAATAATAGGTTTTATCTAGGGGCTTAGCCCCCCCAAAAGTGGGAACCTAGATTCGCCCCTGCCCCCACCCCCCTCTCTCGCGCTAAATAAATCCTACTTTCCCTGTCTTTAACTGGCAAGAGTCAACCTCAACTCATTCATTCTCAAACAAACATGCAAATGTTTTTGTAACCTCATTATGTCTCCACATGTAGTGACCCTGGGTCAGGCTACTTTCATATCCAGGCCAAATATGTTTTAATGAGCCAACATCCAAACACAACTTGCATTTTCTGTCCTCACCTGCCCACTCCTTTTCTTGCTCGCGAACAAAGCTAGTTACCATCTGCCTCCTCCTGCTTTCCAAGTCACCTAGTCCAAACCCTGCTCTTCCACTCTGTACCTGCCCAATGATAGCCCTATGCAGTAATGGGCCTTGTGCATGTTGAACCGCTTCTTGTGGATTCCACTTCTTCCCTGTTTTTTACTGCTGGAGCAGTGTTCTTGACTACTGGATCCTTAGACTGTGACAAAGTCATCTCCAGGCTGGTTTTGGCACATTTGAACTCCACCAAGCTGGTCGTTGGTACCTCCTCCACCAAGCTGGTCATTGGTAACTCCTCCACTCCACCAAGCTGGTCATTGGTAACTCCTCCACCAAGCTGGTCATTGGTAACTCCTCCACTCCACCAAGCTGGTCATTGGTAACTCCTCCACTCCACCAAGCTGGTCATTGGTACCTCCTCCACCAAGCTGGTCATTGGTAACTCCTCCACTCCACCAAGCTGGTCATTGGTACCTCCTCCACCAAGCTGGTCATTGGTACCTCCTCCACCAAGCTGGTCATTGGTACCTCCTCCACCAAGCTGGTCATTGGTAACTCCTCCACCAAGCTGGTCATTGGTACCTCCTCCACTCCACCAAGCTGGTCATTGGTACCTCCTCCACTCCACCAAGCTGGTCATTGGTAACTCCTCCACTCCACCAAGCTGGTCATTGGTAACTCCTCCACTCCACCAAGCTGGTCATTGATACCGTCTCCACCAAGCTGGTCATTGGTAACTCCAAAATTCCTTTTCCATACAAAGCTGCAGTACTCATGCTCAGTGGCGGCTGGTGAATATTTTTTTGGGGGGGGGGCGCAGTTGGGCGGCGCGGTTAAAATAGCACTCCACAATGAGAAGAAAAGTAGAATATCAAAAAAAACAAAGCTTTATTTCAAGAACACACAGTGCTCAACACTATCCAATAACAACCATCAACAAAGTGTAACTTTGGGCATGAGAGGTTCAGAGCAGAATGGTTTCAGAGGTTTACAGAATAAAACAGGTGCCCACACCCTCATTTACATTTAGGCATTTAGCAGACGCTAAACCCTCACATGAAAGAGGTTTAGAGCACAAGAGATTCAGAAAGAGATATCACATTTTACATTGGGTGTTTGAAGAGTAGGCCCCACTACTTATAAAGAAATGTAGCCCTCCTCTCTTTCAAGTTGGCAAATCTCTCAATAACTTTTCCCTCACAACAGCCAGCATACAGTCAAGTTCATTCTGGACTGTTTTGGATGTTCCCTTAAACACAGTCGCGCTCTCGAGATGCTCTTTCAGTGCACTGTCAAGTGAGGCAACGATGTCCACCAAGCCACGGAATATCCCTGGGTTATCCGAGTTCCACGCAGGGCCAACTCAAATGCACCACAGAACTTCACACAGTCTATTATTCTTGAGAGAATGTGTCTGTTTTTCCTTACTTCTTCATTGTGTTTTCGAATGCCAATTCGGTACCCTTCGTCGAGCTGCTTTGCTATACTCAGTCTTCCAAAGAGGCTTAGCTTCAGGCTGTTAGTTAGATGGCTGCGGCAAGATTCGTGCTTCTTACATTTATCGTTGAAGTGCTTTAGATCCTTCATCCCCGTTGCAGTCCAGATTGTTTCAGTCCCAGGACTTTGGAACAACAGGCAGGGAAAACTAAAAAACGCATTACTCACTGAACAACCAGCTAACCAGCTCCGGTTAGCATACAGGCTTGAGGAGAAGCTACGGGTGTACGTCCTCCCGGTACGTCCTCACGGTCGATGCTCTGCTGCTGCATTTTTAAATCCGGACGTTCGGGTCCCATGTCTTTCAGTCTCTTCTTATCGACATCTGATCGTCGATTGAAAGGTGTTTCACGAAGAGATACCACAGAGTTTTCAGTTGCCATACTCACAGAATTAAAGTCTCTGCTAGCTATGTTGCTCTCCTAGATACGTGAGATTTATATGGGATGTGAGGGAATGATAAAGGTCTCTGATTCGACGAATAGTCCAGTCGCGTTGAAATAAGAAACAATGTCATTGGCTAGGGCGCAAAATTTCGCGCCCCAGGATCGAACTTTTATCCGCTAATGAGAAGCTGTCCTTGCTCAAATGTATAAGAAAAGTATGAGAGCTCCCATTGACTTCCATTTGGCCGGCGCCCCTCCACGGAGGAGTGGCTTATCTCAGTGATAACGAATGGCAATATATTATATTTGGTCACATTTAAGTGGTTGTTCACAGGGGCTTACGGTCTCCCACACACATTTATCGCGTTAACACAGTACATTTCTTATTTTAATTGTTTGGTATATAATGCTTTTTCATCTAAAAATTTTAGGAGGGGCGGCGCCCTTGCGCCCTGTATTGACGCACCGCCACTGCTCATGCTGCTCATGCAAAATACATGTTGCCTTGATAATTACAGTTTCTCAACATTTTTGTTTTTAGTGTGTTGGTCATTGTGATTTTGTGATGGAGCGCTAACTTTGACCAGCAGAGAACCCCATCAAGCTCTGATTTGAAAAGCTTCGAGTAACTAACCCTTTTTGATACAATTGTGTCAAAAGCTTCAGTGATTCAGAAATCTTCACTTTGCCGTCACTGGATACCAAATACATAGGAGTCCAAAAACCGAAGTCCAGAGGAACAGGCAATCATAATACAGGAAAACAGGCAAAATTGTCAACTACAGAAATCAAACACTTGAACCAGAATGTGTTGGCAGGCAGGAGCGCAAAGCGATTGGTTCAGCAACCCACCAGTCAGCCAGGAACCAGGAAGTTCAGGGCTTAGGGCAAGGAAACAGGGAACAAGGTACACATGTAAAACACAACATGGCAGGACACATTGAAACCATGAACCAGGAACTGGAGATACTGGGCAGGATCATGACAGAATTTAGTTGCCAATTCCACATCCCAGGGAAACTCTACCAGTTGCCCAGTGAAACAGATTTGTGGACGTTGTCATTCTTTTGTCAACCTAGGTGTACATTATATAGGCTAAGTTATATATGCGTTTGTAATTTAAATTTGTCTGGTAAACTAAATTCTTTCTGGACACCGGGCCAGCAAGAAAGAATCCAAGTGGATACCCTGATGTGGGTGTCGGCGCGGTGAGTCCTAAGGTTGAGATGTGAGATGTGGTCCTGATGTGGGTGTCGGCGCGGTGAGTACTAAGGTTGAGATGTGAGATGTGGTCCTGATGTGGGTGCCGGCGCGGTGAGTCCTAAGGTTGAGATGTGGTCCTGATGTGGGTGTCGCGGACGCGGTTAGTCCTAAGGTTGAGATGTGAGATGTGGTCCTGATGTGGGTGTCGCGGACGCGGTGAGTCCTAAGGTTGAGATGTGAGATGTGGTCCTGATGTGAGTGCCGCGGACGCGGTGAGTCCTAAGGTTGAGATGTGAGATGTGGTCTGCTTTGGCTCGCCCTGCGAAACCTCTCCTTAAGAGTGACAGAAGCGATGATCCGCCTTTAACAAGAAGACAGAGGCTATCTGAGTACTCATCTAGTCTGTGAGAGTTTCCACAGCCTAATTCATCCTAAGTCTTTATTATCGTAGAGAGGGAAATATGACAAACTGATTTCAGGAGGAAAGAGGCTTTTTGATTTCAGTCGAGTTTCCATTTTTATCTCCAAGCCACCACTTCTCTCTTTGAAATAAAATGGTCTCATAAGTGCAGTGTTTGTAGCTAAAGGAATTGATTTAAATAATGAATGGAAGCTTATACATGAGGGGAATTCGTTAGAAAAGTGGTAATTTTGCCTCGTTCAAGAGAACTCAACACAGACGTTTTGATGGTTAGGTAGATGGTCTGTAAACTCCTTTTATTTGTTCACCGTCATCGTGATTTGTTTTTTAATCGTGTCTGACATCATAAAGGCTGATCCTTTTATGTCATATTGCTGGCTCATACACAGCTGTAATTATCTGCAAACCTGTTGTTTCGTTACATGTGTACTGATCAAACCTGTTGTGTCATTACATCTGTACTGATCAAACCTGTTGTGTCATTACATGTGTACTGATCAAACCTGTTGTGTCGTTACATCTGTACTGATGGCTTCACACTTCCAACCTGTTGTGTCGTTACATCTGTACTGATGGCTTCACACTTCTAGCTCTCATAGAATAGTATCAAATCAAATCAAATCAAACTTTATTTATACGGCGCATTTCATACCAAGAGGTAACACAATGTGCTTCACAGAGGGAAATCATGTTTGACGCTAATTTTCCAGAGGGATACAAAAGCCATCTAATGTGAAGTGCAAACATATTACAAAGCACGCACACACACATGTATTACAGAGCCACTACAGACCACTGAGCCACAGATGATAATAGGCGAGATTGAAGAGGCATGTCTGAAGAGTAACATCCCAATTGGTAAACAGCATTACGCTGAAGAAGAGAAGTTCAGTTAGTCAACATTATGCTTCACAGAGAGGATCCTGCTGTTTTCACATGAAATTATTGATTTGGCTCATGATTAATAGAGCTGTCAATGTTTGACAAGTAACTATAGAACGACTCACACAATCAGAGGACTGCTTGTATAGTCAAGTAAATAATCCCAATTAAAATCTTGCTTTTAAGAGACCTATTCTTCATCAAAACCGTATTTAGTGAAATCCACATAAAGTTATTGTGTCCGATTATGTGATACAGTATGATCTGCTATGTCACTGCGGCGTATAAACATCTTCTTTTCTCACTGAGATGACGGAGAAAAGTCACAGAGCAGTGGCATGAACTGATAAGGAGGGTTAGGAGATGGCATGGACTGAGAGAGATGGGGAGGGTTGGGGTGGGGGGAGGGATCTTGAAGCGACGGTTGTTACCTCAGCTTTGGCATCTTGGTGTCTGCGTTTCTGTGACAGCTCCGCAAGATGGATAATGTCGAGTCGGGATCTGCAGCCGTCGTTGAGCATGCATCTCCCAGCCTGCCAGCGGATAATCAGAAAAAAGCAATAAAACTAGACAAATGTTTGTAAAGCTGCCTTCTCACAGCTTAAAAAAACCCTCCTCTCCTGATTTGTTTATCTTCTGTTTTTTCACCTCCTTTAGCCCACTTTTCTCGCTTCTTAAACGTATCTTCTGAACGGTAAATAATTCAACGTTCATCTTGATGTACACTTTTCTGAGACAGAGAGAGAGAGTGAAAGCTCAGACAAGCTGAGCTTTTTCATTCTAAGATCAATCTCCCATCTTAAGGAATGTGACGTACAAACATTTATATTTTATTTCTACTTCATTGTATATTTGTTTTCACATGATTTATATATGTTTTGTATTTATATGTGATCGATTGGTGTTAGTTGAAACACTGTTTAGTTAAAGACTTTTAGTTTGATGCATTAAGAGGCTTCATGCCAGGTCATAGGGTTCATAGGTTGATAGGTGATGGCGAACTCGGGAGGGCATAAAACATGTCCGGAAGTATCGTTAAGGGGGACATGCTTAGAGATGCCTGGGAGACGTGTTTTGGGAGATGGAGACGGTCGGCGTTTGTGACACATGCCTGAGAGATGCGGAGACGTGCATCGTTTTGGGCCACAGGCCTTTGAGACATGGAGCCTGCGGCGTTTGATTGGCGCCGGTTTTCATTTTACATACGGACCGACAGAGTTTTTGTGCGCTCATACAGACCGTGAGTTTTTTTTACAACGGTCCAACGGAAGGATTTCAGTTTGCCACACGGATTACAACGTGCTTTGCGTTGAATGGACATACTATCGGGAAAACAGGCTCTCGAAATGGACAATGGACTATGGCATATTTTGTGGTCTGTATGATGTTACTGATGCATGACAAATTGACGAAATTTTTTTTTTTTTTGTTTTGGAAATAGAAACTGTTGAAACATGCTTTTGAGTTTGAGACTTTGTTTTAAAGGTTGAACACGTAACAAGGAAAAGCAACAAGACTATTTATGGCTTTTATGCAATTCAGACTGAATGGATTTGCAAGGCTTTGCAGTGCCAAAGTCAAATGTTGGCTGTCAAAGCAAACAAGTAATTTTAGACAGGGACTGTTTTTTTTTCTTTTTAAGCCATTTCTCCCAGCCTCAACATAATTCGACACTTCCAGCAAGGTGGATGATGGAACACACAAAGTAGCGTTATTAGTAACCACCACAGCTGAACTATTTACCAGGGAATGCAACTACATTCTAGCCTGTGTAGAGAAGTGGTTGGTGGAGGATGGGATGGCTGCTTCGTCTGGCTCATTAGCCGTGTTCCCACTATCTTTTTTGGGCCAACCAGGACTAATGGCCTGGGGCCTCAAGCTGCGAGAACACAAACCATTTGCGTTTCCACTATCGAGCCGATCTCCGCGCAGTACTACCCTAAAACCCGCCCATGACATGCCACCTCGGTGTAAACGTCACCCATCACACCACCCACCTGCACATTTCACAAGCAGGTGGCAAGTTGAAGTTGAGGTATCATGCAATAAAGTCTGGATGCCAGGCACCTAACGTTGACCTACAGCAGTACAGTAAGAGGAAAGGAATATAATGGAAACTGAAGTGGCTGTTTGTTGGCTGATGCTGGTCTTCGTTTGGTGGAATGTACAGCTAACACTCAGGTGTATCCTACAGTTAACACTCAGGTGTATCCTACAGTAAACACTCAGGTGTATCCTTCATAACATAAACAGACTTGGTGAAATGTACCGCTAACACTCAGGTGTATCCTTCAGAACATAAACAAACTTGGTGAAATGTACTGCCAACACTCAGGTGTATCCTTCAGAACATAAACCGACTTGTTAGACTTGCTTAAAACGGTTATGCACTGGAAAATAAGTTAATTTAGCTTCCATATCACAGGTAACATTAGCCTGAAGATGGGGCTCTAATATATGTCAGCTATAGGAATAGTCATTACATAGAAAGCTAGTCTCAATTGTTTACAAAAGTAAAGTTAACAGTAGCCTGTGTTTAAAGTGGAAACAAGGCTTTTGGTAATTTCAGGCCTTGTTCAGGCCTTCGGGTGTTGAGGGCTGACAAGGCTTCACGTGTTTGGTATCAGTGAGCAGGCAGTTTTCCCAGCCTATTTTTAACACAAAGACCCGTCACTCTTAAGTTTTCTGTCTAAAGAACATCAAAAAACCCTTCTATCACCAGAGTTTTTCTATAGTTCCTAGGCCAACTGAAGATTTATATCAAAAGCATATTCTTAGAAAGTCTTTGTGCATAGTTCCCACGCCCAGGCTTCAAACCTCAAGCGTGTGGTACACCTGCTCTCAGGGTTCTCTCCTCTATTCCTCTGTGAAAGCGATTCATCTAGTGTCTGTGTATGGACTCATGTAGTGTCTGTGTATGGACTCATCTCTGTGTATGGACTCATCTCTGTGTCTGTGTATGGACTCATCTCTGTGTATGGACTCATCTCTGTGTCCGTGTATGGACTCATCTCTGTGTATGGACTCATCTCTGTGTCTGTGTATGGACTCATCTCTGTGTATGGACTCATGTAGTGTCTGTGTATGGACTCATCTCTGTGTATGGACTCATCTCTGTGTATGGACTCATCTCTGTGTCTGTGTATGGACTCATCTCTGTGTCTGTGTATGGACTCATCTCTGTGTATGGACTCATCTCTGTGTATGGACTCATCTCTGTGTCTGTGTATGGACTCATCTCTGTGTATGGACTCATCTCTGTGTCTGTGTATGGACTCATCTCTGTGTATGGACTCATCTCTGTGTCTGTGTATGGACTCATCTCTGTGTCTGTGTATGGACTCATCTCTGTGTATGGATACACGTTGTATTACATAACTATACCATGAAGCACAGTAAATACTCCAATTACCAGTGTGTCAAACAGGCATTGTTAGCCTGAGACTTAAATGTTAGTCCAATCTGTAACCTTAACCAGCATGGTACTGTCGCGTCCAAAACACACAAATACGCTGTCTTATTAAACAGAAGTTGAACAGCAGGTGTAGAAATTCTTCAGCACGGATTTATTGAAGAGTTTAAATATCAATAAGAGAAGGTTTCCGGAAGTGTTCTGCCAAATAACACTCGCGCCATGGCATTTAAAAGTTAATCTGCCACTCCCACAAAAACCCTAACTTGGTAACTGGCTTTGACCAATGAAACCTCTGACCTCTCACCTGACCTCAACCATTCAGAAGGCTTATCCTGTACCTAATGACCCACCCCTTATTTCCCATGGGCCAAATAAGTCCACCCCATTTATTTGAATGGTGAGCCATGCAGTTTAGCAGTATGTATTCCGTCTGTGAGATGAACCCAGTTTAGCAGTATGTGGTCCATCTGAGAGATGAACCCAGGGCCAGCACCTTGCTCCACTGCAAGTAGCATAGATGTGATGTTAACGTGTAACAAGGGTCAGGTAATACACAAGTGTGAATCACTTTAACAGTAACACACTATGTAATATGGACTCATAAAACTAAAGCTGAGTCGTCCCCTCTCCCTGAACTCACTTTAACTGTAATACACTATTGTGATATGGACCCAAAAGACTAAAGCTGGGTCGTCCCCTCTCCCCTCTCCCCTCTACCCCGCCCCCCCCCCCCCCCCCCCACCGCGCGCCCTCCTCACTGCCTCCGGCCCTCTCACCGCTCAAGCATCTTACTCCCACCCACCTGAAACCTTGAAGTTCCTGACTGTCTCCATGGCAACATCTCTTTGCGCAGGGACATGGCTCGCTACCGCTGCTGCTGCCGCCACCTCCTCCTCCTCCTCCTCCCTCTCCTCCTCCTCCTCCTCCTCCTTTTTCTCCTCCTCCACCTCGCTCCTGCAATTAAGAGAAAAAGTCTTTTACACACAGCGCCTGCAGGTTTAACGTACTACACTGACGGCCTCATCAGGCACCGGCACACGGAATACTAAAGAGCCACGGCGGCAGTGAATGTTGGCTGGCAGGCAGGCCGGCCTGCTACATGGCTCAGATTCACACAGACCAGAACACACAGCCAGCCAGACGATGGCGCCCAGACAGCAGCTAACTCTGGAGAGGTTCTGGCCCAAATCCCTCTATCCAATGAAGGCAAGAAGATGGTAAGGCTGGTCAGATATGAGGCTCAGACACACATCTTAACAGACGGCCTTAAAAGAGGATGTGTGAGTGTGTGAGAGAGGATGCAGAAATACATGATTTATTATGGCATAGTTGTTGTGATACCTAGAATAAAATACTTGTTTACATTCACTTATCATACTTTCGTTTAGCGCCAGCCAGCTGTTAACATTGTTTACTGTTGCCATGGGTACAGTCGTACACATTTCACTGAATCAGTTCGATGTACGAAACCTTTACAAATATATATACACGAAAATATCAGGAAATGGTGTAAATGGCAGCATGTCATTGGTCTGGATGATATCTGACTCTGTTTTGTGTGTGACCCCCATCAAACAAGCTGGCATATCATATTTACATCATTAGCACCTGCTCTCCCAGTGACTACCCTCACATTACAGCAGTCATCTTTATTGTTGTTTAAATGCCACACCTCGCCCCCCCTCAGGCCATCCAGTCCATCACTTTCATGGAAGCAGCTCTGTCAGTTTCTGCTCATAAATATTAAATCAACCCCTACCCCCCCCCCCCCCCCCCCCATCCCCCATGCACACACTCACACACACAGACACACTCATATATATATATATTAGGGCTGTCAGCGTTAACGCGTTAATCTATGCGATTAATGCGGCCGCGATTAACGCGATAAAATATTTTAACGCAATTAACGCAACTTAAAATGCCTTTATTTGGATAGTTATGAAATTATGACAGGAAGCGATGCGGAGAAGAGGTGGGGAGAGGATTGGGAAATTACATCAGGCCAGACTTGAACCTGTGTCCCCTCGGGCAATGTAAGTAGGGGGCTTGACCTACCAATAGCCCCCCTTGTTCAAAGTGGGGAATGAAAGTTTGACAACCACTGCGGTAGTTGAAGATGGAGAGAGCTGAGGGATTCTTGGGCGGAAAGTTTCTGTTTAATAGGCAAAATTACGGAACAATCGACAAAACTAAAGTTGTATGTAGCATTTGGCAAATTGAATTTAGCTATCACAGAAGCAGCTCGTCTTTAAATTATCACCTTAATGCAAAGCACCCGACAGAAAAGCAGTCCCAGGTTAGATGGTCGCCAACCCACACTCTACGACTTCTCTAGTAAAATAACTAGACCAGTCCGTGAAAAGGTTACCAACGCTTTAGCAGTTTGGGTTGCCGGTGACTGTCGGACCATCAACATAGTTAAGGACGTTGGGCTGACTGAGGTGATTCGAATTGCTTCAGGAGACAACTCTTACAATTTACTGTCGAGGGGCACCAGTGTGTCACGCATACATTCCTTTTATGACGGCGAGAGAGCACGAAAAATTCAGCTCCTCGAGCAAGCTGCCACCGTCACCCTTACTGGTGACCACTGGACATCAGTCAGCAATGACAATTACCTGGGTGTCACAGCTCATTTGATTGACAATGTATGGAAATTGAGATATTTTTCATTGGAGGTAAAAAAAAAAAACAGACATACAAACTTTTAATCGCGATTAATCTAGATTAATGAATTTCAAAATGTGAGATTAATTAGTTAATTTTTTTTTATCTATTGACAGCCCTAATATATATATATATATACACACACACAGCTTCTTGCACACACAGATAATCTACCCACCTCCACATAGTCCATATGTACCGCTGGCATAATCACTGGTAACAGATCTGACTGATTGAAACTGCTCATCGGGTAATGTAAACATTATACAATACATCAAAAAGGGGTTTGAAACTGGGAATATACCACTGTGTATATGTCAGTAAACGGCATAGCTTCTTTTCTTGTCTTTAATAAGAAACTTTGTAAGCGTCCCCTGTTAATTGAGTGTTGAAATACTTTATGATAGCCGGTGACGGGAGGGGTTTGTTAAATGTAGTGAGCCTCAAGTGCCGGGTCCCCCACACATCTGTGGAGTTATTAAACCAGCCTAGCGCGTTGCTCTTCCTGTCTGATGCCAAGATGCATCACACACACCATGGTCTTAGAACACATTAACACACTGCTGTGTCTACCAATGTAACCCTTAGAGTCGGGTCAGTTTTCAGCAGTCGAGTGATTTCAGCATTGATGGTATTTCATTACTTGAAGATAGAATAGATCACAAGTGACAAAACACAAACAACTGTAAATTAATCTTTGTTAAAGAGACAGTCCGTTGATCTGGTACAAAAGTTGTTGATATTTGAGCAACCTGTTGATTGGCTGAAATAGTGTATGGCTCGGTCCAGGCCACTAGAGGACCATAAGGAGCAAATTGTTGAATTTGACAAAAAGTGTACGTGATTAGAATCATGGACTGTGCCTTTAACTTTAACTCGAAGGGGATTAGAATCGCACACTGTGCCGTTAAGTCAGCAAGTGGCCACTGTGTCCTATTACTCTGCCATCTTCGTAATACGCACGTCGGGGTCATAGAGACAAGTGGGAAACTCACACTGCAGCAGACGACTCAGCTCAGGTGCTCTCTGTCTCCCGCTGCAGTGAAGGTCTGAGATGAAGGCCATTCTACCACAGCTGTAGTGCAGGTCTGAGATGAAGGCCATTCTACCACAGCTGTAGTGCAGGTCTGAGATGAAGGCCATTCTACCACAGCTGTAATGCAGGTCTGAGGCGAAGGCCATTCTGACACAGCTGTAATGTCCCTGAGATGAGTTTTTGTGGGGAGATTCTTCTTTCACCAGACGCCCACAGGCAAAATCCATGGGTCATCAACTGCTGGCTGTTTGGCTGCCGTCCAGCCTCTCCTGGGTGAGTTTCTCCCATCCCTAACAGGAACAGATCCATCAGAGGCCTGATGATATGAATTCAGGATGTCTCAGCATCCCATTAATAAACGCAAGGGACACACACACACACACACACACACACACACACAGACTGACAACCAGACATACTAATGTGGAATATCTGTGTAGTGTTATGTGTCTGTGTTCAGTATAGTGTGTTGGTGTGTGTGTGTGTGGGGTGGGTCTGGACTTAATGAGTAACTTCAGCTAAATGCAGCATCAAGCAAAGCAGCCTCCAGGTAAATGTAGGGATGGAAAACTGCTTTAAGCCTTCAAGTCTCCCACCTCTGCACAGCTCACCTTTTTAATCAGGCACAGACACAGCCACGCTATCCTCACGGTGCCTGCTGCCTGGGGTCTTTTGCTTTCATTATCAGTAACTGCTATGACAACTCTTTAGCTATCTTACGCTTTGACAGCTTATAGGCATGCCTCATCAGTCAGCATCACAATAAGTCTTCTTTGTTGTTATTGTTGTTGTTGTTGTTGTTGTTGAAACTGCTGCATTTCGGGTTTCACTGGGGCCACTGACACCAAAGGGGCAACTCATAATACAACCCCCCCCACCCCCATCTATGTCAGCCTTAGGCCAGTCCCTTATAGCACAGCTCCAACGCTAAGAGGCTTATCTCCGGCCGCCCCTCTGAGCTAAGGGCAGAGGTGCAGAGAGCCCGAGGGCAGACCCCAGGTTCCCCATGCCAGAGGTGTGCTGCTGGGCCACGGCCTATCCCTCTCGCTGGGTGGCACAGACAGGCTCCAGTGTGGTCCCCCCAGTCTCCTAGGGTAATATCAAAAGCAAAATCCAAGTAAACTAATTATTATTTGATTATTTAATACGTGATTCCTAATACACACAGGGTGTGTTTCATTGCCTGTTCTATGCAACAACATCTACATTACTATTATATTATTATATTAGAGTACATAGAGACATTTGGAAGGTTCTACAGATTGCATATTTTTTTTTTTTACTATATTCCATATAGTATACTATAATATACTATATTCATATACTATATTCAGTTATAGTTAAATATGTACAGTGCCCTCCACAATTATTGGCACCCTTAGTGAATATGAGCAAAACAGTCATTAAATAAATATTTTTCACCAAAACATGTGTGCCACAATTATTGGCACCCCTTACTTTAATGTTTTGTGCAGCCTCCCTTTGTCAAAATAACAGCTCTGAGTTTTCTCCTATAATGCGTGATGAGGTTGGTGAACACATGGCATGGGATCTGAGACCATTCCTACATACAGTATTTCAGATGCAAGTTCTTGATTAAATCATTTGTTGTCCTTTTATTCCAACATGTAGAAGGTCATTTTAAAAGTCATGTTGAAATGTAAATAATGTGTTATTGCGGCTCTGGTGTGCTAGCACCGAAGCCTCAAGGCAAGTTTATTTATATAGCACATTTCATACACAATGGCAATTCAGAGTGCTTTACAAATGAGCAGATAAAAGAACATTGAAAAATAACAGATTAAAAGGTGTCATACAAGAAAAGGTAAAGTGCTTAAAAAAAATGAAAAATAAAAAAAAAGCTGAAAGAGCATACAAATTAAATAACATAAAACAAAAGCTGCTTCACCATGTTTAGTTCTGACAGTAGGTATTGCCAACAGGTCTAGCAGGTGTTCCCTGCTGAAACATATCTGAGAGGTAATTTGGTCCTGCCCCATTTAGTGACTTATAAACAAGCAGCAGTGCTTTAAAGTTAATTCCTTTGACTTGCTGGAAGCCAGTGTAAGGCTTAAGTTTTGGAGTAATGTGGTCAGTTATTTTCGATTTCTTAAGAACTCCAGCGGCTGCATTTTGTACAAGCTGAAGCAGTTAGAAGTTCTTTTTAGGAAGGCCTGTGAAAATACCATTACAGTCAACCCTGCTGGAGATAAAGGCTTGAATGAGTTTTTCTAAATCATGTCTTGACATAAGGCCTCTAAGTTTGGCTATGTTTTTAAGATGGTGAAAAGCTCATTTAGTTATTGCTTTCACAAGGCTGTTGACACTGATATTATAGTTATAAAAAGTTATTTGACACACACAGCACCGTCTCCCCTGTCAGGTGAAACTGCAGTCGCCCTGCTCTGCTCTGTTCTGCTGTGCTCGCTGGGAGCTAAACAGGAAAGCAAACAGTCAAATTATTTCCCATTTAAAGATGCAATTTTTCAGGAACGGCCTTGTCTTTGATTCCAGCTGATTCGTCAAACCTGGCACAAATTAAATCCATTTGACTTGCAGACGTTAATAATTCATGCAGCCCTCATGTACAGAGCCTTGCCTCTATTTGTTTGCAGAGGAAGGAAGTCTGTAAGTAGAAAGGTGTTTATTTCAACAGAGTTATTACATTCACGCCACTTATAAAAAAAAATGAAAGAAAAGAAAACAGATGATTTATTAATATAAATCCCCAGGAGACAGCTACCAAGAATCTCCGCCAACCTCCCCTCCTGGTTATGGTGCTCGGGTCCCATCTAATGCCTCGTTTGATCTGCAAAACTCACAATCTGAGACACACTGCTAGAGATGGTTCCAAGTACCATGTCAAAATGCAATATTTATAAGGAATTACCAACATTACAGCATCTTGTTAGAAGATGTGAATTTTAATTGATAACACAGACTATAAAAAGGAAATGCTGAGTTGTGTTAAAATGTAAATTCTTGTTGTCTGCCCATTCAGGTTTTTCCTGAGTGTGGTCTGGCTACTGTGGGTTCCTCATGTGTTCTGACAGAAACATTACATACTTTTTGGGTTTGTTTTTTTAATTCTGTGGTTCATTTCTTGGTTATTCTGCATAAGCTGTTCTGCTTCCATGAACAAAGTCCACAAGTCATTAACATATTTTTTTACACAAATATACAGAGATACTAACACCCCTCCTACACACACACACACACACACACACACACACAGTCACACACACACACACACACACACACACACACACACACATTTTAAAATGTTATGTAAACAGTTTCTTGACTGAAAAGAGTTTTTATGACTTCAATTCACTAGCATGTTGGGTTAGTTAAAATTCACCGCAACAATCTTTGTAGCAAAGACCACTTCATAACACCAGTCACACTCTAATGTGTTAATGTGTTTGTAATGGTCAAAGTGGTCCATTGGCAAGCTTATGCAGTCACACGATAGACCTCCCCACCTTCCTCACTATACCTTCTGTCCCGAAATATACTTCTTCTTACAACACACACACACATACCTCTGAGGGAGCATGAGCTTAGTCTCTTAATCTTTTATATCTCCTCTCTTAGCTCCGTTTGGTATCAGAAAATGAGTAGCCCTTTAAAATCAATGACACAGACATGATGAATGTGGGGCGGGGACAGTTTCTCTTTCTTTTCAAGGACACAGAGTGTGTTGCCCTTTCATCATCTGGAGCCCTCCACTCCCCCTTCTGCTGTCACACCAGGATGTTTATGATGAACTATATCAAGTTTGTCATAAGCTCCCAGATGTTTATGATGAACTATATCAAGTTTGTCATAAGCTCCTAGATGTTTATGATGAACTAAGTCAGGTTTTTCATAAGCTACCAGATGTTTATGATGAACTATATACAGCTTTTCATAAGCTACCAGATGTTTATGATGAACTATATACAGTTTTTCATAAGCATCCAGATGTTCCATATGCTCGTGAGTTGTTTTATATCTTTCAGGTACCATGATGTTAAGTATTTACATGCACTTTAACATGTAATGCAATGTACTTTTTGAGTGTTACTATGCCTTCCTTTCAACCCAGCCCAGTGTCTTCAAGAATGAAGAAGAAAAGTGAATGAACTCAAGTGCAATAACTTCCCCATCACTCCAGTCCCTCTCTCTCCATCCAGTCCCTCTCTCTCCATCCAGTCCCTCTCTCTCCATCCATCCTCTCTCTCCATCCACTCTCTCCATCCAGTCCCTCTCTCTCCATCCATCCTCTCTCTCCATCCACTCTCTCAATCCAGTCCATCTCTCTCACTCCAGTCTCTCTCTCTCCATCCAGTCAAGGCTTCCTGGTCTCTCTAAACCTTTTCCAAGCCCTGAAGATAACTACTATCAAGTGTTGAAAGTGTAATTAATGGCTTACAAAAAATGGACAACTACACTAATTCATGTTACTGATGATGTTAGTGTTTAAATTCAGGAGAGCTTTGGAATTCCAAGTGGTTTATCAGCAAACTTTGAATGTCAAAAGTATTTTCTTAAAAGATTATGTTATTAGGAGACGTCAGTGAGCCATAGACAATACAATATTTTACATATCAATCATGACATGATTGATGAAGATGTCAAGATAAAGTTATTATTTCATCTGGCACACAGGCACACACACACAGGCACACACACATAGGCACACACACAAGCACACACACACACACACACACACACACACACAGCCACACACACACACACACACACACACAAGCATACACAGACACAGAGAAACATATTAAATACATCTGCCTGAGCTACACACACATGCTTTGAGACCACATCATTATTTTCTCATTATCCCAAAACCCTGCATGTTGGTGACTTTGCCCCTGGGCTCCCACCAGCTGCCAATGCCACCCTGCACCGCTGCAGCGGCGAGGGAGAGAACAGCACGGGCGGCCGGTCCCGATAACGCACACTCTCCTCCTGAAGACGCGCGATAACGCACGGGGGAAGGCCTGTTTTATGAAGAGCGTGAAGTCACAATGCACTGTGCGGCAAGAATCTAAGCGATTATCTTCATGGAACATATAAATGCTTTGGAGGCAATTATCCTGTTAAAAAAAA
>NC_045156.1:12739122-12791622 GCF_900700415.2 Clupea harengus | reverse complement strand
TGTTCCATTTCCTGTTGTGTCTATACAGAAAGAGAGGTAGAAGGAGAGAGAAAGAGGGAGAGAGAGAGAGAGAGAGGGAGGGAAAGGGAGATAAAGAGCGAGAGGCAGGGGGGGGAGTGAAAGAATGAGGCAGAGTGAGAAAAAGAGAGGGATAAAGAGAGAGAAAGAAAGAGAGAGGCAGAAGGAAAAAGAGAGAATGTAAAAGAGAGAGAGAGATAGAGATGGAAAGAGAGAGAGATCTCAGTGCCTGCACCACTGTGGCTCAGCCTTCCACCTGAAAAAGATTCACTGCCTCCATCGCCATGGAAACCATCTGGCAGAAAGCAGAGGCATAAATACCTGTTGCAGCAGTTCTCTCTCTCTCTCTCTCTCTCTCTCTCTCTCTCTCTCTCTCTCTCTCTGTGTCTTCAGTTTTCTCTCTCTCTCTCTCTCTTCATCTGTTGGGTGTTCTGAGGTACTGCAGCAGGGCATGCAGACCAGGAGCCTGGGCTTTTAGCTCTCTCAAACATGCACTGATCAGACCTAAGGGTGAAACCGTAACATTACGTGAAATATCCCCACTTTCTTGTTGCCATTCATCCTGTTGAAAACCACCAGTTTTGGATGTAGACCTAATTTGCCTCAAACATGCGTGAGTGTAAGTGCTTTTTGTAAGAGAAATACCCAAGCCAGCTGGGCTGTGCTGTGCTGGGTAAGATAATTCCCCAATGTTTTTTGCCATTAGCCAAACTCCTAATACATCATAACCTTATCTGGGGCCTTCTGTGTCTCGAAGCAGAAATAGAGCAGGGCCTCAACGCCTCGTCGCCTGAATAATTTGGGCCATTCGTCTCATGATACGGGGAGGAAATGAGGGGGTGAAAAAGTTATGCTTCTTTTTCCGCTGGGTCTGTAAACTACCAGACCCGCACAGGCCTGACTTGCTACATATGTTCTGCTCGCTCCACCAGACCACCGGACCACCGGACCACCGTGCCAGTGTCGGGCGGACCCGCGCCAAATTTGGTCTGGATCTGCAGCAGGGTCATATCTTGGGAGGGCATGTTCCATTCCCATTAACCTGTCCAGGTATTTCCAGCGCCCGTCGACTGCACTGCTTATTACACGAGTCTAATTTTCTGCCGTGCATCAGGGTGTCCTTGACATTTCAGCAAGCGTAATGATACGGAGCACACACTTGACTGTATGGCGGCGCGAGCGCTAATCGTCTGGCTAATCTGTTGGTTTCTGTGCGCTGGAAATGTGAAAGGGCACGAGTTCCCACAGAGGAGGCCTGTCTGTGGACAGCCCCAGCCAAACAGCATTTATATAAGATGTAGAGGAGGAGGAAGATGAGAAGGAGGAGGAGGAAGATGAGGGGGAGGAGGAAGAAGATGAGGAGGAGGGGGAGGTTGATGAAGAAGAAGATGAGGAAGAAGAAGATGAGGAGGAAGAATTAGAAGAAGAATAGGACGAAGAAGAAGAAAAAGAGAAAAAGGAGAGGGGGAGAAAGAAGAATAGGAGGAGGATGAGGAGGAGGAAAAAGAAGAAGAGGGGAAGAAGAGGAAAAGGAGGAAGAAAGAAGAGAAGGAGTAGGAGGAGGAAGAAGACGAGCTTCAGTAGGACACTGCATTAATGTCACAACCTGTAAATCTCTCATCGTTTATGATGATTCCTGTGCCCAAGTCACACAATTAACATACTCTAGTGTTCTCTCCATCTTTCCTTATTTATTTACACAGGGACAACAGACATTAACAACATCTCATTGCTGTAAGCTACAGTTAGTGTGCCACTTTTATCCATCCACCTAAACAGACATAGATGGCATATTATTGGGATTGCACATAATGATGTCATAATGATGCTTAAATGGTAAAACTCTTAGTCTTCTCCTCATGTGCTGTGTAGTTCATGTTTGCATGGAACTCTAATGTAGTAATGTCATAAACTGCACAAAGTATAATAATAATAAAATGTAATTAAACTATTCCAATAGAAAATGTAATTTGGTAAAATGTAATAATAATGATTAAACGTAATGGTTATACTAAACTTTGTTTCATGGCATCGTTCACATCAAAATGCAGTGCATGGTGCCTCATTGATTTAAAAAAGAAGTATAAATTTGAAACACAGTAATAAATACTCATATATTGAAATGTATTGAAACTCATCAAATGGGAGACATTTAGCACCGGTGACCTTGAAGTCACAGTGGAAGGAGCAGTGTTTCTCTTTTTTATATACATTTTCATTAAAGTCCAGCGAGAGATTGGAGCACTAGCATGCGCACCAGGTCATCTATCAAATCGCAGCTTGATCGGGGTGCGGATCAATGCAATCACTGCTCCTTCACAGCCATTCTGATGGCCTTCCAAAACTGCTTTTATAAGGCCGGGCTGGGGCGGGCAAAGCCGGGACCTACTGCGGGAAAAAAAACACAAGAGGTATTACATTGGCTCAGGCAATCAATAAGATGGTATTTACAGTACCACGATAACATCATATATGCATGGGGATAACAGGAGGCAGCCCACACCTTTGGTGTTGTCTCTGAAGGTCAGCCACTGTATGACTACAAGCAAAAGGATGTGTAAGGGAAAAAAAAGATGTTTCTTGTGGTTGATGCAGCAATCAGTCTTTATGCCAGTAAAGAGCAGTATTAAAGCGCGTGGAACATACTCTGGATTCAGCAGTGCAGATCTTAACAACAAGCATCTCAAACTCTAGCCATATATGTTGTTTAAGTTTCCTCCTACAGGCTGTTAATGTAAATGAACTAAGCTTCAAATGATAAAAGGTCTGGCTACGTTTTGTTGTTCTGTATGTTAGTCAGTTCCTCTGAACCGTTGCCAGATTTTGTGCTTTTCAGATGGATACAATATACATTTATAATTTTGCCCATTTGAAAAGCTCAGACATACTAATGACAAAACCGCTTTTATTTGATCTCATTCTTTTTTTTCTTCTTTTTTTTTTTTGAAGCACACAAATTTGGCTCACATCTCAGTGAGATCTAACAATCCCATGAGTCCTCGCTGAGAAGTTCAGTCTCTCTGGGAGCACGAGCTTCTCCCTTATGTCTCAACACCCTCTCACTAACTCTCATGGCTGCCCATTAAAAAACAACCAGCCTCCCATCTGTCTACAGTGTGCATAAAAGCGTGCGAGGTAGAAAGGGACCATTTGAAGTTGAAACATGTTTCTCTTTTGGGAACGCCGGCCCCTTTGCAATTTATTGTGGGAAGAAAGAAGGCAGAAAACGGAGCCGTACAAAAAGCAGAATAAATTTCCATTTAATCTGTCGATATAGAGTCATCTCTCCATGGGATCCCTTTGATGTGAGATGCCATATCTTATATGCCTGTCACTAGGTACCCCTGACTGTCGGCACGTTTGAGAGGGAAAAGATGAAGAGAGGAGATTCACTCAGGCACACACACGTGTACGAGTAACAATCTCACTTGCAAGCGTGCATACACACAAAGACACAGACACACACACAAAAAAGCACACTCACGCACACTCAGACACTCTCTCTCTGACACACACACACACACACACAGACATTCATGCACACACAGACAAGCACACGTATACACATAGAGACACACTCACACAGACATGCACACCTACTCTCTCTCACACACACACACACACACACACACACACACACACACACACACACACACACACTCACACAGACACGCACAGCTACTGACACACACACACTCACACATATGCTCACACACACTCACACACACACACACACACTCACACAGACACGCACAGCTACACACTCACACACATACAAACACACACACACACACACACAAGGCCTCCCATGTTTAGGAAGCTTTCAGAGGCCTGTCAGCAGGTGAATGTGGCAGCCACCTGCCCCAGCGTGTGGGATGTTTCTTCAGGTAAATGACACATGATGCGCTCTCACACAAACTCACTGCAGCGTGTGGGAACACAACCACACATGCTGTCTATGAGTAATCGCTAACACTGATGCTAAAGCAGGCAACTTGCCCTAATGCTCCGTCACTCACACCCCTTCCAGCTCACTGTCACAGGAGCAGTATTTAGGCTGTTTGAGATGGGAGTGTTTAGAAATTCTCACCATCCCCACTTCCTGAAGCAGACCTTTATGTATTCTAGTCACAATGTTATGAGATTCTATTGGATTAAAATATTACATTAATGTAACTTTAGTTGTCAATTCATCAGTACACAAATTTTTTCCAAAAAACTCCCTGCAATTTCGAGTCTGGTGGTTTCTATCTCTTATCACTGTATCAGGATTTCAATGTGTTGCCTTCTCTAGAATGGATGCAATTTGCTCCCTAATAGTCCTGATACATTTGTCTGCTTCTGAATGAGTATTAGCTGATCCAATTGTGTAAAATCACTCCAATTACCCTTTACCTAACAGTTTTCTCAGTAGTAACATTAACAATTCCGCATCAACAGTAATATCACACTTGAGTTATTTTAATTGCTTACTGCAATTTTATCATTTTTATTTAAGATAACTTTAATATGAAACCTTGTATTATGTAAACAACCTCCCGCCCAACACTGAAATTGGCCACGAGTATGAAGACTCCACATACAGCGCAATAAAATGTTATGTTATTCTGTAATTCATACGCCAGCGTTCCCGGCGCAGCGCTCTGCTGCAGGTCCAACCAAGCCCTCATTAAAATGGTGCGGGCATCACGATGGAGATAACCCCTACCGGAACTCCAAGGGACGGTATTAAAACCACACACCCTACGCCCTCTCAAGATATAGAAGCGGGCACAACAAAAAGCAATAAGGAGAAAGAGCTGCCTGCATAGATTGCACAATGAAACCCAGCAGAAATTAAACTCCCCAACCACTTCCTGTGTTATTCTGTGACTGCTCATTCATAGCGTTTATCCCTCTGCACACTTTACAGCGTCTCCACGTATCTCCATACAAATAATGCTGTAACCACATCAAATCTATTCAGCCTGGTTGTGTTTGATGTTCAGGGAAGATTCGTGCTGTCAGTCACACTGTCTTCCTTTGTTGCGCGGTTCACTCAGACAACAATAACAAGGCGACATTTGAAGCTTTTCTCTACAGCTTTGAAGGCTGATGAAAAGCATAACAACAAAACCTAGTTATGTGGATGTCTCCTAGATTACGGCCTGAAAATCCACAAAAGACTGTATGCCTGTGTGTGTATCTGCGTGTGTGTGTGTGTGTGCGTGCGTCCGTGCGTGCGTGTGCGTGTGCGTGTGCGTGTACGTGTGCGTGTGCGTGTGTGTGCTTGTTCATATGTGTGTGTGTGTGTGTGTGTGTGTGTGTGTGTCTGTGTCTACATGTATGAGTGCATTTGCACATGTGTACGCGCCATGTGTATTTGTGTGTGTGTGCGTGTGTGTGTGTGTGTGTGTGTGTGTGTGTGTTTGTGTGTGCGTGTGTGTGCATGTGTATTTGTGTGTGTGCACACTCTCTGAATTTGAACCACACACACCAAGGCCCTTTCATGTTACACCGTTTATTTTGGCCACTCAAACTTGATTGTGGCAATTTGGGCTCTTGGGCTCTTACAGATGACAAGAAAATGTCCAAATGCAGCAGTGCCAACAAACGCTTATCTGCACACTTAACCCCGTTACATCACCGACCGCCTCTCATCGCCATCTGACACAGCATGCTCTGCACCACACACCAAACTGCACTGTCTCCCTGGAGTACAGAACAGTTGAGAAAAGGAGACGGGGGCAACAGCCGTTTTTGGTGAGGATGCTGAAGCCCAAATAACATGGTGGCTGTGTCTGAATATGCATCGGTGTCTGCGTATGTGTGAGTGTGTGTGTGTGTGTGTGTGTGTGTGTGTGTGTGTGTGTGTGTGTGTGTGTGTGTGTGTGTGCGTGTGTGTGTGTTTGTATGAGTGTGTTATTTTATATTTGTATGTGTATGTGTGTGTTTGTGTGTGTGTGTGTGTGAGAGAGTGTGAGAGAGAGAGAGAGAGGGAGAGAGGGAGAGAGAGAGAGAGAGAGAGAGAGAGACAAAGGCCCTGTTCACACCTGGCATTAACAAGAGTCTTGGGTGACCCAATCATAAGCAGACAGCTCCAAGTGTGAATGCATTCAAGACGCACTAGGGATGCGTTGAGATCTGATCACTCAGACCACATTCAGAGGTGGGCAGACGGCCTCATTCTTTTAGCAGTATGGACACACGTGTGTCCTGGGCCACAGTGAAGGACTGCCTACTCAACTCATCGCATGAGCACGTACCTATAGCTGTCTCTCAACTCATCGCATGAGCACGTACCCAAAGCTGTCTTTGCTACTCAACTCATCGCATGAGCACGTACCCAAAGCTGTCTTAGTCCACGACGTCAGCCCATAGTGCCATAGTCCGGCCCAGTATCCCCACTTCCTAGTCCATGTGTTTTGATGTCCTGGTGACCTGGTTCCTGGCTGATTGACAAGGGAAGTGACCAATTGCCAAGCCTGTCTGTTGAGTAGTCAACCTGTTGATATTTTTGCTGTTCTTGACCCAAGTCTGTTTTCTGGATCTGTGAAATTTGCCCTTTGGAAACTCTGCCTGAATCTCTTGCCCTTTTGTTACCAACCTAAGCCTGTTTTTCACCACAAGTTTCCGGGTGAAGCCCGTGGTCAGCTTTGGCTGTCTGCCTGCCTCTCTGTGCCTTGGAAACTCTGACTGGTTTTTGACCTCTGAAGTTTGTCTAAGCCTTGCTGGTACCTTTGCTGAGATTTTTAAAGATTCCTGTTGGACTTTTTGCCTTTTGTTTTTGTGGCTGCCATGAAATCTGTGTTCATTAAAACTCTCTAAGTCACCCTTTGGTCAAACAGGTCTGCTCTTGGGTAGGGTTGGGTACCGAGAACCGGTACCAATATGGAACCGGTTCCAATACAACCGGTACCTACCCGGACCAAAATGCAACGCAGATTTCGGTGCTTCATTTCGGTGCCTGAGCCAATTGAAAACAGTTGCTAGGCAGATTCCGCGGGGCACATGTAAAACTGCCCCAGCTCCCAATGTAAACTTTGTCCTGTGTCGCTCACGCTCATTGGTGTTTTCATAGCAACAGTCTTATGACAGTGAAGAGCATGCAGCATTTCACAGAGCAAGCACAAACAGAACTAGCCATCAACCTTTTAACAGAGAAAATACCGAAAGGTAAACGGTCAAAAGTGTGGCTGTATTTCGCACCAAAATATTCAAACATCGCGACGTGCAGCAAATGCAACAAAACAATTGCGTGAAAAGAGTGGAGAGAAGGCAAAGGGTCAACGGCAGATCAGCAACCGAAGACTGAAAAATAAACGGAGATGACAGCTATACTTAACCTACGGTAGTCTCTTAAAGGGGCAGTACACATTTTCTCGTACTCAGTGTGTTCAAGTAACAAGATTAACTATAAACAAGATAGAAAAGATAGGTATAAACAAATCATAAAATGGTAAAATTTCATGAAATAAATGCCAACAAAATAATAAATTTTTGACTCCAAAGGCAAATATGCTCATATTTTTGCAAAAGAAGTTTGAAGCTGTTTTTTGTATTTATTTATATTTATTTAAGTATACTATAAACTGTTGTTTACAGTTAATATAATGTTCATAGTTTGAAGTTAAAAAGTTTGAAGCCAAGTGTTTTGTATGTATTTATATTTATAATATACTTTAAACAGTTAATATATTGTTCAATTTGAAGAAAACAAATTTAATTGAACAAAAGAATTGCTGAAGTATTGAAGCTGTAGTGTGTGTACAGAGTGTGTGTGTGTGTGTTTTGTATTTATTTGTATTTATTTAAGTATAGTCTAAACTTTTGTTAACAGTTCATATATTATTTAAGTTTTAAGTTAAAATGTGTTTTGTATTTATTTATATATATATAATCTACTTTAAACAGTTCATATATTTGGCAATAAAGCCTTTCTTAAATGTCGTCAATCGTAAACATTTTTAAATTTTTTATAAAAGTATCGGTTCCGGCACCGTTTAGGCAGGTTATGTACCGGTATCGGATAAAAACCAAACGATACCCATCCCTACTCTTGGGTCCTTTATTCCAATTAGGCCTTACTAGCCCTGACACAGAGATATATTACGAGTGCGTAAAAGTTCATTTCAATAACCAATAACGTTCTATGTAGGCCTAATGTCTGACAAACAAAGTCAACTTACTCCCTTTCCTTCCCTCTAGGCAACTGGTTTTACTTCTGGCAAACATCAAGATTTTCTAGAGCTACACGTATATATACCGTATATATACTGTGTATATATAGTATATATATATATAAGTATATGACTATCTCCCCAAACACTATTCAGTGGATAACGCCTGTTTACTCTATTCATTGGCAATTCAATATTAACAACAATAACAAATTGGGTACTGCGGTACCTAGCAGTAGCCAACAACTGGGGAAACCTGTTATCTTACTAGGATCTCAGCTAACTTGTTCACAAGCCAGTCCTTTAACAGGGGGGTATTCGTCGTAGCTTGCTAAACGGTTTAGCGAGCTAATTTTCAGGCTAAGATAAAAAACGCCCCTCTTTTTGGTTCGTGGAAGCAACTTTTGATAAATCACCATAGGTACATATCGATTAGCACTAACCTGCTCCAGGGCAGGCTAACTTAAGTGTAGCTGGATAAGCTTGCCACACCCCCGGAAAAAGGAGGGATCCCATTGACCAAGGACTGATATTAGAGTTAGATTAGCGGAGGGAGAGAGTTATTTGCGATCGCCAAGATCCATTATTCTTGTATGAGCGCTACCGATTCAGCCGACAAGGAATCATTAATTTACAAGACCTTCTCGAGTAATTTATTGCAAACACCACATTGACTGTCTTGCGCTTTTTTGCGAGTGGTACATTTTTGTAGTGTCGGTGATGTGGAGAACAAAGCACTCATAATTATATGAGTGTCATTAGTAGGCTACACCATAGCATATCATTATTGTAGAAAATGATTAAGGTGGACTCAAGAATAGAGAGAAATACAGACAATTTATTTTCACTGCTTCAATTTATTGCATTTGTTATTAATACATTTAGTCATTTAACAGACGCTTTTATTCAAAGCGACTTCCAAGGAAATGTAAAACTACATCAAGGAAGGAGGTGAGGGGATTTGAACTAGCAACCATGCAGATTCTAACCGGTAGAGGAAACCTCTGTGCCAGCCAACACTTGCCATCAGGTATTCATACATAGATATCACCTTATAAACATCCCAACACACCTTGCTCTCACAGCGGTGGTGGTGTTGAATTTTGCCATGATTATGGTCTTGTATTCTTCATAAGCGTTCATGTTCATCTCCTACTCGCCAGCGGAGAAAAAAAGAGCCCTTTTCTTTGAGTTTAGAACCATTATACCGTTAGAAAATCATGGTTTTGGTGATCGACCTTTCCTGCCTTTTGAAGTAGGACGTGCATGCGCAAATGCCATGATAACTTTAGCCTGGTTGAAATTAACCACATGATTAGGATGCGGATCAGCCGTTAACGAACCGATATTTGCTGTTCTCAATCAGCTCGCTAATCTTAACGGGCTAAAAGGCCAATTGATTAACTTAGCTTCAATCCTACGACGAACGTACCCCAGGTGCTGCTGCTTTTCTGCTCTCTAATTGCCCATCTGGTAAACAAACACAAACTCCCCAGTAGACTCAGATGTAACATGTGCTAGCTAGCTTACCGTAGCTAAAAACATGTGCTAGCTTACCGTAGCTAAAAAGCTAAAAAGCAAGTTTATGCTAAGCAGCACAGCAGCTTTTTCATGAGAAAAACAAACTGAGGTAAATAGTAATCCAAATTTCATTTCAACATCATAGTACTTGAATATCAGACAATCACAACACCAGGCTTTATTTAGTAAAGAGAAGCGTAGATAGCCAAAAGATTAGTACTGTGCAAAGTTTGGATTTTAACTGGGAAAATATTATAGTTTTTCTTGACCGGCCAACACGCATTTCTTGAAATTATGTTCCATTTTCCAAAACTCTAAACACGACTGAATAACCACTCACTCATCTTCACAAACGTCGGACTTTCATGTCAAAACCAAACTCTCCACTCAAACACAAACATTGCCTTCAGACTTGAATACACATACACTACAACACCATTACACACGTGTGAGATCGATTAAAAATGCTACCGTAAAAAGCTATTACTGCACTGATTAATGACGCTTATGGTTTTCCCCCAGATACCCTGCCACCCTTGCTATCCTTGTATAACATATATTTGCATGCACCATGTCAGTCAAGCCTAGCTAAACATAACTCATCAAAACTAAAAATAAACAAAATTCCCAGCCACCTGTCCTTCTAGATCATATTTTGCTAATAATGTTTCTTATAAAGTAGCCATATTGCTTACAGTCTTTATCTGTATCTGCCTATCAAATTGATGTTTACTAACCAAATTCTTCTCTCTCTTATAGCGTGACCTTTGCTTTGCAGCTGATGGCCGAACTCTACCCACTCACTTTGTCTCTTTCTTCCTCTCGTAGTCTAGACTGTCTCTACTGTGGGATGCTGCTGTAGTCTCTCCACTTGATCTACTTTCTGAAACCCTCAGCCTCCACATACCCACCCCCACCACACTACCATGCACTTATTCTACCCCATACTCTGTGCTAGCCTTTACCTGCAGTGTCAGTCAAACTGACTGAATAAGTACAGCTATACATAGCAGGTGAATACACAGGTTGGATGCAAATTAAACCAAATTCACTTATATGACCAAAATAAATATGAATGCATGAGATAGAAAATAGCATAACCTGAGATAAATCACTAAATCTGAAATCTAAATGAGTGAGATAAATGGTGAAAGGGAGACAAACAGACAGAATGATAGAATAAAAGTACAGTAGGAGAGACAATCTCCACAATGAAAGACAGGAAAGGAGAAACAGGAGCAGGAAGAACCCAAACCTGCAAACTTATTTGTTTTTGTTTTTGTACCTCGACACCCATTGCTATGCATTTTGCCACCAGCCAATCCCTTAAGGCCACCATCTGCCCTTGATGCCCTGATTTAACATTCTCCCCTCACCATCTCTCATGGTCATCTCGGTATGCCCAGGCAGATGTTACAGTGGGCTAATCAAATTATACAGCTTTAGCAGGTACTTCATATTGCAAGGAAACCATGATCAGACTACTGCCCTACAAGGATCGATTCAAGACCAAACATGGATATGACAATGGGGGATAAGGCTGAAACAATCAACTAAATCCTAAAGGAATGCAGCATGTGGCAATTACTTTAACTGTGACCAGGCTCTGGAGTGCCTAATAGCAACCAATGCATGGGGGTTGCTGTGAAAACAAACAATCCAGGTTGAGAAGCTGTGGTGTAATCGCTAACTTTTGACCCCCTGGCCAAACACTGTGAATGATTAAATCCAGATCTCAGAGTGGATTCTGCCTTATAGGTATGATCACACAGTCTCTTTTTATATAATCATGAAAAAAAAGTAATTTTTTAATCCTATACATTTTACATAGCCTGTGAGAAGTTGAAATCCCCCCTTCTCATCGTGGTACTAGAATGGAGTCGGACTCATGTTGGCCTTCAAGAGCAGGAGAAAGACTTGGACTCCCCTAACGCAATGGTTGGGTCCGGGCTCCCCCACGTCAATGGTTGGGTCCAAATTGGCCAATTGGACAAATTAAGCTCAAGTGGCTGTGATATTTAAAGGGTGCCTTATTCCATTAAAGAGAGTGGAGAGGCATGAGAGAAAGAATACTAACCTGTTGTGAGGTGAAGTGAAAACAGTGTTTAGACGTGAGAACACTGTGACTAGTGTTTTGGTGCCTAGTGCAATGTGCCTAGATTGCCTAGTTTTTGTGAGTACCTTAAGTACTTCCTGTGTTTTTGAATTTATGTTTGTTTATTTTGGATATATGTTTTGGGGTTGATGAAGGGAATCCCCGTGTAAATAAATAGATCTATTTTTATAAGAAAGCCACCATCTCCTGCAACTTCACCACCAACTCCAGTCGCCCACATCCCAAAACATGGGGTGGCCGCCTCGGTCCCGCACATAGCCTATGATAAAACCTTTTGCATTATGTGTTTCCATACTGAACACTTTGAAATGCTGATAATACACTGTACTGTAAAACGTCTTTGTTACAGTACTGTACACCCCTCTCATCATAAAGCATTCATGTGTTGACATTTGAAAGTCAGTTTGCTGTACTGAACCTTTTTCCAGGAAAACCATTTTGTATTTGGTACATTCTAGCACTGGAAATGAAAAAGGCACTTTCTCTGTGTGCAACACGGTGTTTTGGAAAACTGAGATAGGAGGAGATCTGAGGTTGGTTGCATATTGTGTGTGCGGTTTTGTCAATTGTGTTAAGAGTTTTGAAAAAATGACACCTAGTTTCGGAAAGTGTGTGTAATAAATCTGTGACATGCATGGCAGAGTTTTTGCATGGCTAGAGATATTTCATTATGAAAAGTATTTCAGTTTTGTCTTGAAAAAGTGAGGGGGCACTGCCATCTCATGCATTTGGTCTTTGCAAATGGAAATGATGTACATGTTTGTATGCATATAGAGTAGGGGAGTGAGATCCCATAACAAGTGGTCATTTAAGATGCATGTGGACACGCATTCTAATGGCAGGTGTGAACTGACTTACTTAGAGCTGTCCACTGATCGGACCACCAAGATGCACGTTAATGCCAGGTGTGAACAGCCTAAAAGAAAGAGGATGACACATGCTCAAAGTGCATTTCAGTATCATATTACCATAATGAGACTAATACCCTTGACACTACGGCTAGTTAATCTTACTGCAACCATAAATCGCATTGTAGGCATAAGTCTTGGAGTGGCTGTGCTTTCTAATCTATGGGGATTCAGTGTATCAGTACATTTGTCTTTTCAAACCCTTTTTTCTGAAAGGCACTTTTAAGGTCTGTGAATTTTTTCTGCACAAAACCTCCAGACCCCAGCGTCTGTATAACATCACACGATAAATGTACTACTTAGATTTGTAACACTTTTAATTATTTTAAACTAATTAAGTCACAGTGACTTCAATTTGTTTCCAAAAAGCATACCTCTTCATCTCTATGAACACATCTCATGTCAATGTCATTCTTCCATCTCCTGCCAACATCCTTCACACATGTGCCTTCTTGACCTCAGACCCCGATAAACGTGTGCATTAGCTCTGTGCTAATGTGAAGTGAATGGAAAACAACCTATGGCGCCGTTTAAAGCTCGGTCACCAGCGCTGCCTCGGTCGTCGTAAATCAGGGCTGAGAAACGCTGACGCTCCGTTTCTGGCCGCAGGACGAGCAGCGTGCCTTTCATTTGACCCAGAATATGGATGCATAGTGGCCCCCCCAGGAAAGCCACCGCCCTTAGGAAAGAACAATTAATTTTGATTGCCAGCATGACTAAATGTTTCAACGTGAAGCCGAAGTCATACATCATGCCAAGCGTGTGTGTGTGTGTGTGTGTGTGTGTGTGTGTGTGTGTGTGTGTGTGTGTGTGTGTGTGTGTGTGTGTGTGTGTGTGTGTGTGTGTGTGTGTGTGTGTGTGTGTGTCGGAAAGAAATAGAGCTATGACATGTACAGTATATGTTAATGTGTGTGTAGGTGCCTCCGTGTGTGTGTTTGTGTGTGTGTGACTTATGAAAATCTGCAAACCACTGGAAAAAACATAAAGAATGTTAATTCATATATTCGTGCAAAGAAAAGGTAGGAGCAAAGCCTCCTAAGTAGTGTGACCTATTAAAAGAGGACACATATCTCACCGATGCATTAGAAGTGAAGAAGCATATTATTAGCTACTTGTAATTGTGTTACTGCTAATGCATGTTTATGTTAAATTGAAAATCATTGGAGAGTTTCACATTTACATTAGTACATTGCTTTACAGTCTCTGCAACATGAATAATAAATGTTCCATCTTTATAGACGTGATGTTTTTCTAACACCTCATGTCCGGATACTAAATTAGACATCCTGTGGACTTGGACAATGCTGGTAATGATTCCAGGTAATAGTGTGAAAGTAATGAGTTTCACAACATGCAAATTACAGACAATCGGAAAGATTGTGGTCAATAATATACACAACCTGTGGTGATTTTTACCGTCCAAAATTATGTGACACCACTCCCAATGATGTCTGCAGATATGCAACAGTATGTTGTCCACCTAATTTGCATTAGTGGAACCATACTGAGATAACAACCGCAGAAAGCTCCAAATTCCATCCATAATGACTTCCCCAATATAATAATATATAACAAATCAGACACCCAGATATACATCTGTTCTCCACTCACACTGTGCTAGCTCCCTTCTGCAGCTGTTGCTGATGATATGATTATGAGCAGTATGGTTTATGGATTGGATCATCACATATTAGCAGATCTTCACAGGCTTTATTTGTTTTGGGCTCGACGATTGGCTTTATTAGTTTACCGACATAATAAATCCAATTCCCAGGTCATGAAACCAATTTAGGAAAGGTACAGTGAGGCATTGGTAAGTTAATTGCGGTACACAGCAGGGTTAATAAGAATGCCATTCTCAATTACACGCCTCTCACAAACACTGTCTTCTCTTCAGGTGCAGCACATGGACTCTGTGTGTGTGTGTGTTTGTGTGTGTGTGTATGTGTGTGTGTGTGTGTGTGTTTGTGTGTGCGTGTATGTGTGTGTGTGGGGGGGGGGGGGGGGGGGGGGGCCTTTGGAAAAGCATTAGCACAACCTGGCCTTGGGAATGACAACATGAGTCAGAACATGTATTTTACTTTCTTTGGTTACTTAGTGCTAATATAAAACATAGAAATACTTTCCACCTAATATGAAGACAAATGCAGTAGTACTTTCAGGAGTGACACACATTAGGTGACGGCAGTGAGAAAGCACTTTTCAAATGGCTGTCGAAAAACCTGGACACAATGTCACAATTGGACCTATTTTATCCGAGATGTTGTGGACGATTTCCTGGAAAACCACACACAGTGCAGAGAGGGAAGGGGGTTTCTGGCTGTTTGCTCCACTAAGTTTAATAAGCCTGATCTAACAACTGGCTATGGTTAGTCTTGCATTTCTAGTTCAAATCGGACTATGCCAGTCCCCGCTATCAGAGCTGATCCAAGCTCTAATATCATTTTGATTGATGCTCATTTGCGACACTCCTAGCCCAGTGTCATATAAAGGGTCGTCTATAGTTCACAGTGACTGTGTTGTCATATAAAGGGCTGTCTATAGTTCACAGTGACTGTGTTGTCATATAAAGGGCCATCTATAGGTCACAGTGACTGTGGTGTCATATAAAGGACCGTCTATAAAGCACAGTGACTGTGGTGTCATATAAAGGATCGTCTATAGGGCACAGTGACTGTGGTGAAAAGGCGAGTGATTGATGTGCCAGGGTGGTTACCTGCTGCTTCTCTTCATGTTACTTCCTGCTTCCGGCGCCAACGTGAGTGGCAGCCTTTCCACGTAGCTCCGTTGTCTCGAGTCTTTTTAGCTTTTTTAAGTTTGTTTGTCCTTGTTTACACTTTGCTTTTCATAGGCACTGTGTAGATATCTTTATATCCTATGGATACACTTACGAATCGACTGCAACAGGGCAGTCAGTACTTTGTTTACACGAGGGATCAGCTGTTCGCACTGCGGACAAGAAATCATGCCGGCAAAGTTTACCCCATACCGGAGGAGCTGGTGAGACGCTACCGTGGAAGCAGAGCTGGGGCGTTGGTGAAGGCTAGGCGCCTGCAGAAGCGGTGGAGGTTTAAACCAGCTATTCCTTCGTTTGTGATGGGGAATGTAAACTCGTTGGCCAACAAGACAGATGAGCTGGCAGCCTTGGTGATGAACGTGAAGTTGTACAGTGAGTGCAGCTTACTGTGCCTCAAGGAAACCTGGCTAACCAGCAACATTCCGGACCTCAACGTGGAGCTACCCGGCTTTACTACGGTGAGAGCGGACAGAGACCTTAAGCTAAGTGGCAAACGGAAAGGTGGGGGGCTTGCACTTTATGTCAACATTAGGTGGTGCAACCCAGGGCATGTGACTGTTAAAGAGACCATCTGTTGCCCAGACATCGAAGTGTTAGCCATTAGCCTCCGTCCGTATTACATGCCTAGGGAATTCTCGCACGCCATTGTTGTTTGTGTTTACATCCCTCCACGAGCTACGGTCGAAGTCGCGTGCGACACCATCTACACCGTTATCGCTGGGCTCCAAACTCAACATCCTGAAGCCTTCATTGCAATTTCGGGGGACTTTAATCATGTAACCCTGGACTCTACTCTGCCTGCTTTTCACCAGTTTGTCTCTTGCCCAACAAGAAAGAACAGGACAATTGACCTAATATATGCTAACGTGAGGGATGCATACAAAGCCACACCACTTCCTCCCTTAGGGAAATCAGATCACAATCTGGTTTTCCTACAACCCAAATACACACCAAAAGTGCGCAGGCAACCAACCACCACGCGCTCCTTCAGGAAATGGACTCCTGAGGCAGAGGATGCCCTCAGGGACTGCTTTGAGTCAACTGACTGGAGTGTGCTGCAGGACTCTTTTGGAGAGGACATTGAAGGGGTCACACACTGCACTACTGACTACCTGAACTTCTGTATGGACATTGTCGCTCCCACTAAAACAGTGCGCTGCTTTCCTAACAACAAGCCCTGGATTACCTCTAATGTTAAACATCTCATCAACATGAAAAAGAGGGCATTCAAAGAGGGGGACCAGGCAGAGCGGAAGCGCGTACAGGGGGAGCTGAAGACCATGCTGAGAGAGGCAAAGGACTCATACAGAAGGAAGGTGGAGCAGAAGCTGCAGGAAAACAACATGAGAGAGGTGTGGGATGGCATGAAAACCATCACAGGCTGCAAGAAGAGCAGCAGCACTGTTGAGGGGGATGTGGTGAGGGCAAACCAGTTTAACCACTTCTATAACAGGTTTGACAACACAGCTCCAGGTGTTAATGACTGTCTAACACCTATTCCTGCATCCCCCCCATCAGCTGCTAACTGCTCTCTGCATGCCACAACCACCCCACCCCTCCCCCTGCTCTGACCACAGCCAGTGTGGCCCCACTCCCTCCAGCTTCCAGCCCTCTGCCACTCTACACAGCTGCACCCCTCCCCCAGGCGACCACACAGAGCTCCCCCTCCCCCCCACCATCACGGCGGATCAGGTCACAGGAGAGCTGAGGAGACTGCGCCCCAGGAAAGCAGCCGGCCCCGATGGAGTCTGTCCAAGACTCCTCAAGGCATGCGCGGTGGAACTGGGTGAGCCTCTGCAGCATCTCTTCAACCTGAGCCTCCAACTAGGGAAGGTGCCTGCTCTGTGGAAAACTTCCTGCCTCATCCCCATCCTGAAGAAGCTGCACCCCAGTGAGCTGAATGACTTCAGGCCAGTCGCTCTTACATCACACATATCTAAGACCATGGAACGACTGCTGCTTCACAACCTCAGACCTCAGGTACGCCATGCACTTGACCCGCTGCAGTTTGCCTACCAGGAGAAGGTGGGCGTGGAAGATGCCATTGTCTACCTAATGCACAGGGCTCACTCTTATCTGGACAAGGGGAAAGGTGCTGTGAGAATCATGTTTTTTGATTTCTCCAGTGCCTTCAACACCATCCAGCCCCTCCGACTGAGTGACAAGCTCGTGCAGATGGGTGTGAACGCCCACCTGGTATCCTGGATCACTGACTACCTGACGGAGAGACCACAGTTTGTCAGGCTGAAAGACTGCGTATCTGAGACTGTGTTGTGCAGCACCGGCGCTCCACAGGGGACTGTGCTCTCACCTGTCCTGTTTACCCTGTACACATCAGACTTCACCTACAACACGGAGTCGTGCCACATCCAGAAGTTCTCTGATGACTATGCTGTTGTGGGATGTATCAGGGATGGACAGGAGGGTGAGTACAGGAGCCTGGGTGGACAACTTTGTGCAGTGGTGTAGGCATAACCACCTGCAGCTGAACGCCACCAAGACCAAGGAGATGGTGGTGGATTTTAGGAGGTCTCAGCCTCCTCTGCTACCAGTCTCCATCGGGGGTGTCAGTGTGGAGGTGGTCAAAACCTACAAGTACTTAGGAGTTCATCTGGACAGTAAACTGGACTGGTCAGCCAACATAGATGCCATCTATAAGAAGGGTCAGAGCCGGCTCTACTTCCTGAGGAGGCTGAGGTCTTTCAATGTCTGCAACAAACTCCTGCGCATGTTTTACCAGTCTGTTGTTGCCAGTGTCCTTTTTTATGCTGTGGTGTGCTGGGGAGGCAGCATGAAGAAGAGGGATGCAGGGCGACTAGACAGGCTGGTGAGAAAGGCAGGAGCTGTTGTTGGCATGGAACTGGACTGCCTAACATCAGTGGCGGAGAAAAGGACATTGAGTAGGCTGCTGACCATCTTGGACAATGACCACCACCCACTACACAGTACTCTTAACGGACAGAGGAGCATGTTCAGTGGCAGACTCCTGTCACTGTCATGCTCATCGGACAGGCTGAGAAAGTCCTTTGTCCCCAGGGCAATACAACTCTTCAACGCCACGCAGAAGGGGAGGGAGATGGACTTCTCTGCATGAGTCTACCTCAGTCTCCCCTCCTCTTCTCAGCTCTTAATTTTTCCATCCCACTGTCCATCTTTTTATCTTTTTACTCTTTTACTGGCTATACTAGCCCATTGCACAGACTGTACTATTTATATCACTTTGCACTATCCTCACACACACAAGCACAAGTACTCAATCCTTGCACTATCCACACAAGCACATGAACACTATCTCTCTGCACTCTTTGCACTACTTTCCTCGTGAACATCAACACTGACACAACCAATTTTTGCACACTGTAATATCTGTATAATATCTGTATACACCCCACTCCCTGTGAACATGTTCTCCCTATGTGTATTGTTTTTCTACTGTGATTCTACTGTGATTTGTGTATGTATGTTTGTGAGTTAAGTTAAGTGTATAAGCTACTGGATGACCCAAATTTCCTTCGGGATTAATAAAGTATCCATCTATCTATCTATCTATGTCTCTCCAGTTAGTCTCTTCATGTCTCTCCAGTTAGTCTTTTCATTTCTCTCAATTTTCTGGAGTCATTTTTGTGATGCTTATCAATGCCCCAACTCTTCAACAGCAAATACACCACTTATGGGGAGGAATTGCTGAGCCAGCACTTCAATTATTCTTTTTATTAAAAGATCACAAACATTGCCTTTTTTGAATTTAAAGAAATAAAAGATTTAGAAAAACAACACCACACAACTTCAAACATCATGCAGTTCATCCAAAACAGGATATGGAAAGAGTGTTTCAGAGAGTTTGGTTGATTCCTAAAATATTTGGGAAAAAGCTGTGAGGTAGGAGTGAGATCATGATGAATACAGCTGTCAAGGACAAGACCTTGCGGTACGAGGCAAATGTATTGTTCCCAAAATAAATATTTGGCAATATGTGTTTCTCTCTTTATTATGATTACATAATTTGATTCACATTAACATTAAATAACGCATTTAAAATTGCCCTCTGGTATTCTCTTTACTGCTCTGTACATACCTCTGATGGTGCCTTAAAAGCCAGATCTATGGACCAAGACTTCACATTCTTTGAGCTCATTCTGGTATTATTCATTTTCTATGCTATGCATCAATGCACACGATTATACATTTTTTATCAGAAATGTGAATATATGTTGAAAGAGCTCCGTGATGGAAATTCATAAAGCTTTGAATTTTATAATGAAAAGTAAATAAATGAATCAGTGAGGGTGAACAGGGAATCTGCTGACATGAATTAGAATAAAGTCATTAACATTTTAAATACACAGAGACGATTTCAGGCTGCTTGGATGCATATTAATGCCTTGTGTTAATATCGCATGCTAAACTGTTCGCCAGGCTGCTCTGCAATGCAGTGGTCTCACTTGACTGGAGTTGTGCTTGTGGTTGTGGGGAGAATCAGTACCTTAAGCTGATGTGGTACCTGCGTCTCTCAGTCTCTCTGGATGCTGGGCTAACCTAATCTGATCTAATCACTATGGAGACCCCCATACAAAGGATATACAACAGCGATGTCAATGATGTTGTTTTTTGTCTTCATTTCAGTGGGGGCCCTACATTGGCATTGCGAAATTGGTATCCTGTCAACTTGTATTAGTAACCTGCTTGTGTACTTTATTTTAAATTAAAACTCACCTTTTGTTGAATCCCAAACACATCTATGCAAATCGGTGAAATTACTTTAATAACGTGCTGTGAGACGTAGTGTTCACTGCTTTGATTTGAGGAACACAGAGCTGTTGAGGAGTTGCATTCTTTCCCATCAGCTGAAGCCAGGCATTGCAGCTGAACAACAGCAGGCTTTGTCTTGATAGTAATAATATGATCCATTGATCAAATGTTTCTCTAATTGATAGTAATAATATGATTAATTGATCACATGTGTCTCTAATTCAGAGTAATAATATGATTCATTGATCATATGTGTCTCTAATTGATAGTAATATAATGATTCATTGATCATATGCGTCTCTAATTGATAGTAATAATATGATTCATTGAGCATATGTGTGCAAATTGTCTCCAGAGAAATGAGAGAGGATTATACATGAGTATGTGACTTTAGCTCAAGGTGCATATTGCAGTTTACATTGGATTACACATACTCACAGTGGTTAGATTGGATTACACATACTCACAGTGGTTGTATTGGATTAGACATACTCGCAGTGGTTATATTGGATTAGACACACATGACCCCAGTGGTTATTTTGGATTACACACACGTAACCCCAGTGGTTATGTTGGATAAGACACACATACTCACAGTGATTAGATTGGATTACACATACTCACAGTGGTTAGATTACTATTTCTCCACTGGTACCCCACAGAATGACCAAAACCAGGAGTCTCAATCATTTTTTTCTCCTGGATATTGATTACAGGAAGCCTGTATCCTTAATGACGAATGATGAAGATTCCTGCTTCATGTGTGTGTGTACACCCTTGGCCTCGGTTCCTGAGCCTTCATGTATGTGTGTGTGTGTGTGTACACCCTTGACCTCGGTTCCTGAGCCTTCATGTGTGTGTGTGTGTGTGTACACCCTTGGCCTTGGTCCCTGAGCCTTCAAGTGTGTGTGTGCGTGTGTGTGTGTGTGTGTGTGTGTGTGTGTGTGTGTGTGCACCCTTGGCCTTGGTCCCCGAGGCTTCATGTGTGTGTGTGTGTGTGTGTGTGTGTGTGTGTGTGTGTGTGTGTGTGTGTGTGTGTGTGTGTGTGTGTGTGTGTGTGTGTGTGTACAGTAACACTCTTGGCCAGAACTCCCCCTCTGCTGTGAAGCTGCACAGGGAACAACAAATCAAAACTCTAAATCTGCTCTTCTGCCTCCCCATAGATTGCATCACCTCTTCCATAGGGCCCCAAGAACCTTCAATTTCTCACCCTTCCTTTTTTCTAGTCTCACTCTTCAAGTCCACTCTTCTATCTTACGTTGTTGTCTGCTCCCTCGTTCTCTTTCCCTTTTCTCCATCCCATTTTCTGTACAGAACTCTTCCCTCTCCCTCATTTTTTACTCTAATCAGGTCTACGTTTGCAACCAGACACCTCCAGTAGAGGAGCACTCTGGCCCATAGAGACCAGACACCTCCAGTAGAGGAGCACTCTGGCCCATAGAGACCAGACACTCGAGAGGGAGCTGGTGGGTACCTCCTCCACATCACCTCTTCCTACAGGCTTTCTTCCCTTTCCTGTATCCTGTCTTCTCCCTCTTTCTCTTTCTCTTTCTCTCTTTTTTCTTTCATTTTTTCTCTCTCTCACTCTTAGTCTCTTTATTTCTTCCCTGCTCTCCTTTTCCATTTTTCTCTCTCATGTCTCCTTTTCTTTCTTTTCCTCGCTCTCTCATTCATTTTAGTCCTATTCTTCTCTCTTCCCATTTCCCATCCTCTCTGACTATTTCTCATTTTGGTCCTGTTCCTGTTTTGCTTTCTCTGTTCCTCCTTAATACCACTAGAGTCAGTAACAGAGCACTACATTCCAGACAGCGAGGGGGGATAGAGTGCAGGGAGACAGCAGGGGGACAGTAGAGAGACAGCTCAGGTCTCCACATCCCAGCAGTACCACTAGAGTGAGTAGCAGAGCTCTATGTCTCAGAGAGCAAGAGCATAGACAGCAGGGAGAGATCAGTGAGACAGTAAGTAGACAGCAGTGAAACAGCAGGGAGACTGCTCAAGCTTGCAGACAGACAGCCTGTGGGATCCCCTACATCCTGCACACCACTGTAACTCCCACCAACATCACTAGTCAGTGGCAGAGCTCTATGTCTCAGAGAGTGAGCAACACAACAGCGACACAACAGCGAGACAGCAGGGAGACAGCAGGGAGACAGCACTGAAGCGGTAGGGAGACAGCACTGAAGCGGTAGGGAGACAGCACTGAAGCGGCAGGGAGACAGCAGGGAGACAGCAGGGAGACAGCACTGAAGCGGTAGGGAGACAGCAGGGAGACAGCACTGAAGCGGTAGGGAGACAGCACTGAAGCGGTAGGGAGACAGCAGGGAGACGGCAGGGAGACAGCAGGGAGACAGCAGGGAGACAGCACTGAAGCGGCAGGGAGACAGCAGGGAGACAGCGCTGAAGCGGTAGTGAGACAGCTCACGTCTCCAGACAGGGAGCCCATGGGATCCCCTGCACCCAGCTCAGCAGCTCAGACTGTGCCAGAGGGAGCTAATAGATGCTGGTGGTTATGTAAGGGAGGAACGGGGCTCATTATGTAAGGGGCTTTTGTGACTGGAGAGCCAGATTGGGAGACTCGGGGGGGGGGGGGTTCCATGTGTGAGTTTTTTTAAATGCTGCACAGACGCTTCACTGTGAGGTAAAGAGGATGGATGCTGCTTTTTGAGTGTAGTCTGTGCACAGTACACAGACGTTGTCAGAACTACCAAATATCTATTTTGGATTTGATGCAGGAGAGAGCTGACTGGCTTCCTCTCCATGATACACGAATGGTCTAACAGGTCTTATTCATGTCCATATGGTCTGGTGCTTTCTTCTTTGTTGTGGCATGTTCTTGAACAGACATCTGTAACGTTTAACCAGCATAGGTATGAATTTCACCAGACATAAATATTCCGCTGTAGAGACCAGTGCTCCCGTAGCTCGAGGTGCCAGCAGCACCGTGTTTACGGGCGTGATACCCAGGGGGCAAGCTGGCCTACTGATAAAATTGTATAGCTCAACAATACTATCAGTTGCTTTGGATAAAAGCATTTGATGCTTGTGTGCATGTTCATATCCTGTAAAATACAAAGACAGATTCTGATTCTGATTCTGAGACTAAAGCTTTGTTCAGAATATTTACTCACTTACTCACTAACTGACAGTAAAATCTACTGAGTTCACATGTAGGGAATCAGTACCATGAATGTGTCTGGGTTTGAGTCCAGCTCGAGGTAATTTCCCAATCTCTCTCCTGATCTCTCTCCAGCTTGTTTCCAGTCTCTCTCTACTGTCCTATCTGCGTAAAAGGCATAACAGCTCAAAAATAAATCTTAAAAAAAAAAAATTAGATTTTACACACATTCCAAAACATTTCACGTCTGGCATACTGGAGAAAGACGGGCTCTGTTGTATATCATTTTTAAACTACATACTGTGGTGGGAATTGCACTATAGTGCACTATATAGTGAAGAAAATGTACAGTTGAGAATTCGAACGGCACTACAAAATGGCGGATTCACTCTGTAGTGGACTATAAAAATGGAGTGAGTAGACGTTCTGAACACAGCTTAAGTTTGTATGTGTGTGAAGCCTGCTCCGTCATGGCCACCTGTTACACATGGCCACCTGTCGTCTTGCCTCGTCTGTCTCCCCCGTCGTCATGGCAGCTTTAGAACAGGAAGCAGAACAGCAGCAGGACCGCTCACACACCTCAGCCTCCAACGAGGTGACATCAGAAGCTCACCTCATGCTCCTTCATTTCGCCAGCAGCCGTGTCGGCACGGAGACTGACAGATGATTGACAGCAGAAAATCTGGCAGAGGAGACAGCCAGACTTTCTCCTGAGTCTGGTCTTCCTGCCGTTTCCTCAGTGTACGTCAGACTGGTTGTGTTGTGGCACTGATTCAAACGTCTGGGTTCCTCAGTGTACGTCAGACTGGTTGTGTTGTGGCACTGGGCATGTATGCTATATTTCAGGGCTTCCACGTGTAGTCTCAACTTTTCCACACAGATGACGGAGAGACGGGGACATCAAATATGTCTGCTTCAATGTGTGAGGTAACCTTCCTCCCGAACTAGTTGGTGGTTTGGAGTACAAACTGAATTAATGTGTAACACACCTGTGGTCCATTCAGAATAGCTATCATATGCAGCATAGTGGAGCTGTGTATGAGATAGATAGGATAGATAGATAACTTGAATGATTGATCAATTGACTGATTGATTAATTGACTGATTGATTGACCACATTTAAATAAGAAAAAAGCGTCTCTCTCACACAGTCAGATTCTCCATATCTCTTTGCAGTCCGTCTAGACAAACTGTTAGCAATGCAGCCCAATGTCTCTCTCACACAGACAGTCAGATTCTCCATATCTCTTTGCAGTCCGTCTAGGCAAACTGTTAACGATGCAGCCCGGGTACCGAGTTATCACGTCTCTAAAGAAACAGTTTCAATGCCATGGATCCTGGACCATGACACCACAGGTAATGCACACGCACGGAGGGGGGCTATTTAAATCACAGGGTGTGTCAAGCCAAGGCTGTGAAGGGAAGCATAATGCATAGGGGTAGGTACTTTGAGGGTTGACAGCAGAATGGATTAGTTTGAATTATTCCCCCGTTACCTCTGAGCTCTCTCAGCACTTGATGCCGGGGCGAACGCCATCCGTCTCCGTATCTATCAGAGCCCACCGTCAGCGGTCCAGAGGGCAGGTCCTGGGTCTGATCTCAGCCCGGGCTCAGCCCTAGTGAGGTCCGCCACGGAGCCCGTGTCAGCCATGCACGGCACGGAACCGGAATAACAATGAGCCGCCGCAACGATGTGTGCCGCTTGTGCGCTGATTTGCTGAGCAGCGGGGATGAAATTAGCGAGGTCTCGTTATGGGAAACCCCCTCTGGCCTGTGCAATTGCCCCGGGGATGAGTTTCATTCTCCCTTAATGGAAGAGGCCTGTAAGGTTTAGAGGAATCATATCAGCCACCTAAATTGGCAATCTGCATAATCCAGCTGGCATGTTCTTGGTCAGAGCATTGCAGATGGAGATGGGGAATTTTCTTCAGTTCTTCTTCTTTCCTGTTGTTGTTGTTGTTGTTTAGTTAGACAAAGACAAGACAATTCTGTAAGCGGGTAGATGTAGTCTCCAGAGGGGCCAGTGCAGTGCCTCGTGTTTTTCGTACTTATAATAATAAAAGAAAATGAGTATGTGAATTCAAAATGAACAAGGTCCCCAGCTATGGCTAAAAGCACAGGGCTTTCAGGCCATATAGCTGAGGGTCCACGCACAGTCAAAAGGTTCAGTTCACTTAACTGTGCACAGATCCAATTGAATTGATAATATCATAACTGGGTATAGGGTGCTGTTCAGGGATCAGCCACAGATATGACTAATTACAGGGCCAGGCAGGATGACATAAGTTGCCTGCATGTATATCACACGGAGACAGCAAAGCTCCAGGTTTGACGTAAAGATAGAAAAACACATCACACTCACAACATGCTGCTCAATTGGCTGAATTTGTATTCCAAGCCTGTCTGTTTATGATGCTGTATCCTGGCAACCACTGGCTCCCATGGCCTCAAAGAGAAAGAGAGAGAGAGAAAGATAGAATGAGAGAGATGGAGAGAGTTAGAGAGCCAATGAAGCAGGGAGTTAGAGTAGGAAAGTGAGAGAGAGAAAGAAACAGGGAGGGAGAAAGAGATGGACTGATATGGAGAGAGAGAGGGATGAGAGAGGTGCAGATGGAGGAAAAGAGAGTGAGTTAGAAAGAGAAAGCAGGAGAGTGTGGAGGATTTAGAAAGAGGGGGAAAGAGAAGGAGTGAGAGAGAAAAAGAGAGAGCTGGGAGGTCTGTGAGAACAGTGAGGAGACAGCTACCAGATCAGGAGACGTGTGTGTGTGCGTGTGCGTGTGCGTGCGTGGGTGTGGGTGCACGTGTGTGTGTGTGTGTGTGTGTGTGTGTGTGCATGTGAGTGTGGGTGTGTGTGTGCGTGTGTGTGTGTGTGTGCGTGTGCGTGCGTGGGTGTGGGTGCACGTGTGTGTGTGTGTGTGTGTGTGTGTGTGCATGTGAGTGTGGGTGTGTGTGTGCGTGTGTGTGTGTGTGTGCTGTGTGACGAGGCAGTACAGATGGGTGTGTGGGAGGCTGAAGGCAGAGATTAGGAGATAGAGAGACCTGTTAACTTACCCACCTCACAGAATCAGTTAACTTACCCACCTCACAGAATCAGTTAACTTACCCACCTCACAGAATCAGTTAACTTACCCACCTCACAGAATCAGTTGTCCACGCACCTCCACACAGCCTGCTAACTTACCCACAGAATCAGTTGTCCACGCACCTCCAAACAGCCTCAAACAATGGAACACACCGACACAACACACAGACACACACAACACACACACACACACACTCACATGTCCACGTCCCAACATTTGAGAGCGTGCATGTACACAATGCCTTCAGACATTAGAAAAAGGCTTATACTCAAACACACACATATACATACTACACATGCACACACTCTCACACTCCCACACTCCGGGAAGCACTGTGCACACAGAGTGTGGTGGGGTCCCCTGGGAGGCTACAGTGGCCACTGCTTGACTGCAGCAGATTCACAGAGATCATTTATGAGGACCTCTTCTCCATCAACTCCTCACACAGCACGGCATTACTGCTGCTCTTTACATCACACAGCTTTACACACACACTCATACACACACAGACACACACACACATAAACTCTCTCTCACACACAAACACTCATAGTCACACACAAACACTCACACACACACAAACACACACATACACGCACAGCCCAGCTACTCTTTACATCGCCCAGCTCCAAGAGGACACTTTCATCAGCTGGTTTACACACAGCAGAACAGCAGTTCCATCGCACAGAGCCATTTTAAAAGTCACTGCCAGTTAATGGCTAAACAGAGAGACGGGAACACAAACATTTACAAAACGACACTCTCGTTTTACGTCAGTTTTCCTTTTTTAATATGTCAACTAGACTCTAGTTACTACAGGACGTGAATGTGTTCTGTAAAACTGTGCAGCACCAGTCTGTGCAATATATGTACATATATGATTCCATGAAACATCAGAGGGGGTATATACATGAAATATACAGAATTAATACTGGATAAAAATGGAGAGAACAAGAATTCAAAGTATTGGTTGTAGAACAGTGGGAATACATGTGCTCATGAGGTAACTATTATAAGGATGAGCAGAACGATAAAGCAGAAAACTTTGTCAGTGATAGCATTTGTTTATATTACGGGTAAATGGCTGGCAGTCAGTATGTATCATAGGCAGAGTAGGCAGACTAGGATTTGGGCATAATCGATTGGTGGGAATGGGCAGTTGTAGGCAGAGGGTTTCTGCAGGTAGACATATAAGTGTAAAGACTGCAGCAGCAGCCCACAGTGGAGATAGTCTAGAGTAGGAGAGGAGGAAAAGAAAATAGAGTGGACTGAAGTTGCCATATATGCATATATGTAATTATAGATTATAGTGATGAGGAACAATGTTATCACATCAATCATAATTAGCAGGTAAAGGTGCTACTACTGTGGGAGAGATTATAAAAAATATTTAAAAAACTGTCATACATACACACACACACACAAACAGGGCCGATTGTGTGTGTTTGAAAAAGCATTACCAAGTCCAGATTCTTGATGGTGTTTCTAGGATAATAGTTTCTATGGCAACCGATGATTTCACACAAATGCGGTCAGGAATAATTGCTACTACCTCGGTTTAATGTGTTGTTCGTGTCATGTCGGTATCAAGGCTTTGTCGACAACATTGTGAGGGTTACTTTTAAAATGTACTCTAGGTTACAGAATACATGCCCAAAAATGTAATTTGTAACGTATTCCATTAGATGTGTCTTATAAATACTTAGGATTACATCAGGATTGTCTTTCATTGTATTTCAGACATTGAGGATGGAAGGCCCAACACCAACTCCACATATATCATAAATGTGTCACATAAAAACTAACAATGCTCAAACAACCTATAAACTGACTTTCATTTTTTTACCAACACCTATCAGAAAGGCCTTTGTGTAGAACTCTGAGTCAAGAAACCTGAACCAATGACTGGCCTGAAACGTCCTGGCTGGATATATCGGCCTAGAGCATGATAAACGGATTTTACATTCCCAACACTAACTTCAGAGTGTTTTATTGAGGCTGCTACAACCTGAGAGAGAAAGAGAAAGGATTCACTGAACCTGAGAGATGCTCCTGAACCGGATCCGCTTTTGCACAATGCAGGCTGACCTCTGACCTCTGACCTAACAAATTAGATTTGATTTAAAAACATGGTTTGGCAGGGAATAGAAAGGTAAATGACGTTATTCTAATGTGATAGGCACGCCTGCTTTCTTGCAACTGATTGATGCTTGATGAGGAAGCCACTGTTTCCTGAGACAAGCCTATTCATTTATTCTGAAATGTGGTGTGAAATAATAGGTTGTATTTTGCAAGTTTTAATAGTTTTTCAGCACTTAACTTCACTTCACCCCTTTTCTTTTTACAGAAGCCCTCCGATTTATCTTTCAGATTCAATGGCTTTGAAATTGTGTGTGAAGGTGTGACTCATCTTCGATACTAGGGCTCTAGATCTTGGTTGATATTGATAGTTACTAGAGCTGTGAAAAATAACGCGTTAACGCGTTATGATTAAATTACAGGATTAATTAGTTAATTTTTTAACGCATTTAACGCATGCGCAAAATGAGCTTCCAAATATACCCACAATTCCGCCCAATCTACATTAGTCGCCGCTGTAATGGGAAGTTCGTGTTTAAAAACACGAACTTCCCATTACAGCGGCAATAAGTACCACCTCAACGCGATGCATGCGTTGGTCGGCGAGGGGAGTTAAAGTGGAATGCGCCAAACCACTCTCACTGAACAACGTAGGCCCCTCATTAAGTGTGCCTGTGACAAGTTGACTAGCACAGTTGCCAAATGGATTGCTAAAAGCTATAGACCGATTAATATTGTTGAGGACAAGGGGTTCACCGAAGTTGTGCGAGTGGCAACGGGGGATTCGAGTATCAAAGCACCGCAAAGTCGCACAATAATGACAAAAATCCACGAGCTGTATGAAGCTGAAAAGAAAAAAAAGGAAAATGACTTGGCTGCTACGAAACATCAGGCGCTGACAGGGGATCACTGGACTTCTGTGAGTAACGATAACTACCTGGGTGTAACTGCACATCTAATCACCGACGAATGGAAGTTAAAGTCGTTTACACTAACGTGCATGAAAACAGAAGAGCTCCACTTTGCAGAGGCATGTGCACAACAGTTCCAAACTGTTGCAAGCAACTGGGCAATTGAAGACAAAACGACCACTATAGGGATAGACAGTGCACGTAATATGATAGCCACGGCTAGACTACTGTAAAAGGGCATTTAGAGGCATTAGATTGTGTCATGGTGTGGTTAATGGTTGTTTGACAAAAAAGAGAAAAATGTTCAAACATCCTATAAAAACAATGGCTAAGAAGCCCAAATAATTTCTGTTTGATTAGAAATGTTTTATTCAACCATACAATGGCTAAGAAGCCCAAATTCTGTTTAGGATGAAGATTATATTAATGTTCCATATGGAATAGCAAAGATAACTGCTAAAGAACTGCTCAGTTGCAGCACCATTGTTTTTTTTATGAATAAAAAAAAGAAAACATGTTAAATGTATATATCTGTCTTTTGTCATAAATCTTTTTGTTCTCACAAAAATATACCGAGAAAATGTGATTAATCATGATTAATCCACAGAAACCTGTGATTAATCTGATTAAAAATTTTAATCATTTCACAGCCCTAATAGTTACATTATGTCAAAGTGTTACACAGACTGTGATGGCTATAGTAGTTTAGTCTGCATCAGTGTCTGCAGCACTATCTGCAATCTCTGGCGATTACCTGCACTACTTGTTGTTTGTAGCTTAAGCATTTTAGCTTCTCCTCTGAAATACAGAGGGTGTACAGAGTTATCCTCAGGAGAAAAGAAAATTGCATAAACATCAAATCTCCTCATGTCAGTCAACAACAACAAGTTTCTCCACAAACATCAGCATAACAATGAAGACAGATGGGGACTGTGCTTTATGTTTGTAGCCAAGGCACTGTACATTTAATACTGTATTAACTAGTAACCAGAACCTCTTAATGGTTGTTTTCAACAGCTGTTCTTGTTGTTGGTTTCAGTTTGGTTTTCAGGGTTTAAGGGTTAGTTGTATGAATTGTGAACTTACATGAGAACTTACTGAACTTAAGATGGTAAGTAAACTGAACCAAAGATGGATCTGGTCCTAGTTAATGGTACCCTTGGTTAAGTCTCTTTACACTGTAAGTTACACAGCAAAATATATTGATTCTAAAATAATTTGAAACAGAATCAAGACTCGTCAAGCTCCAGTGACAGACACACCTTAGGAGAGAGGGATGAAGAGAATGATGAGGATCAAGATGAAGATGAAAAGGAGGAAGAAAAATTAGATGAAGTGAAGAGAAGGAAGAAGAAGGAAAAGAGAAAGAGGTGATGGGGGAGGAAATAGAAGAAGAGATGGAGAAGGAAGAAGAAGATGTGGAAGAGGACAAAGAAGAAGAAGAATCCTTGTCCTGCTACTGTGCCACGAGGGAAGATGTGTCTGTAGGTGAAGCAGGGGTCAGCCACCTTCATCTAAAGAGTAAATGGTGAATGTTCAGGGACCGTCATGAACACAGTCCCCCAGGTGTGCTTCACATGGTGGGGGCAGTGCGGAGCGGAAGAACCTACCTCAGGGGAGGGAGGGGTTAAACGATGACGGTGGGGGGCGGGGGGGGGGGGGTACAGGGACAGAGGGAGAGCTGCAGAATAGGGGTAATTGCAGGGAGACCTGCAAAATAGGGGTAAATTGTTTTCATAAAATAGGTCTCGGCGGTGCCTAGGGAAGTGGTGAGGTGAAACTACTATAATAAAGTATTCTTCTAAGTATCATAACTACACTGTTAGGTCCTGTGTAATACAGTGACATATTTTAATTCACGATAAAAAACACTTTGCTTCTTTGAATACAATAGATGAAACAAAGCTAACAGTTAGAATGCATTAAATTGGTAATTGGTGTGTTATATGGTACTTAATGGTATAATTACAATAATAACAATACTATAATATAATGTCTTAAAGAAAGGAAAATAACTGCATTAAACATGCATACATTTATTCTGGGTTGACAAAATTGCAGATGGATAGACAGATATAGGACGACTGCAGATTGTACAGTGATTGAACATAGCAACTGCAAAGTAAAGTGTAACTACCAGTAGGCCTGTTACAGATAAAGGAATGGTTAACTAAGATAGAGAGTGGCCCTATGTGTTGATTATCAATGAAGCTGCTGAAGTTTAAGTTGAAGTATTTGGCAGGCGCTTTTGTCCAAAGTGACTTACAAAAGCATTTGATTTAAAAAAGAATAGACAGCGGCCATTTCATTAAAAAAAAACTGCCTTCAAAAAATCAAAGTGGTTTGCTGAATTTATCCACCAAGTAAGTCTGTTTTTAAGACAAAGGACTCGGTGCAGACTGGGAATGGCTTATCACGCAGGCAATGAAATGTGACAGAGCCACTGACTAACCCTTACGCAACCTTGCTGTGTTTCAGCGTTTCAGCATGCTCATTATCACATCACATTCCCATTCAGCAGTTAGTGGTGTAAAACTAATCATCCTATTAGAAAGATGTCCCGTGTGAACTCATTAGAATATGGCTAATTGTGTTAGTATTTCTGCACCTGTAATTAATTAATAATCTCATAATTCTTGTTGAAAAAAAGATTAATAGCCATTTTTTTACTTACTTGCAGCAATCAACATTGCAAGTTCAAATGCACTTAATTGTTTAACTGTAATGCACACAGAGGAATGTAAACGTACTGATTAGAATGACTGTGTACACAGCATAACGTAAATATGATTTAGTCGCACCTAACATCCAATCAACAGCTGACAGAGCTGTGACATTTCTTCTCAAAACCTATTGATTAATTAAGAAGAACGTGACAGAGAGTGTACCGAAATACTATACATGAACCCCTGGTGATGGCAAAACCAACAGGTGGCTGTTGATTTAAAAAAAGGCATTAAAATGCATATCCTAAGTACGCACAGATTTCAGCAAAATAAACCGAATACGGTCCATGGGAATCGAACACTAGATCTGGGTGTTCTCAGCTTCAGCTGCAGTGATGCAAGAGGGCTGTTGATGCTAAGCACGGGGGTCAAGGTGAACCCGGGGGGGGGATGCACAAGGGTCAAGGTGAACCCGGGGGGGGGGGGGGGGGGGGGTTGCACGGGGGTCAAGGGGCACCCAGGGGGGGGGTTGATGCACGGGGGTCAAAGTGCACCCAGCGGGGGTTGATGCACGGGGGTCAAAGTGCACCCAGGGGGGGTGGATGCACGGGGGTCAAGGGGCACCCAGGGGGAGTGGATGCACGGGGGTCAAAGTGCACCCAGGGGGGGTTGATGCACGGGGGTCAAAGTGCACCCAGGGGGGGTAGATGCACGGGGGTCAAGGTGAACCCAGGGGGGGGGTTGATGGTATAGGGTTACGTCAAGTGCCTGGGACGGCAGAGTTAAGACATCTCACACACAAGCATCTCACACACATACATTGGAAAAGCTAAATGTAAGGCACTCACCCGAAAAATGCAATTTCCACAGACGGGGTGAAAATGGTGTTCACGTAGGGCGCTAAGTGAGTTTGGCACGCCCCCACGGGTAGAGCTCGTGACTCATAGAGACATCAGATACGTCCGCAGAGCCTGCTACTGATTGTCTTCTCCTCCACCCGCTCCCTAAGCAAATTTGAGCTGCGATTCGCCGACGTGAAATACTTGCCCTGAAAACCGCTTCCACTTCAAGTGGTGCTTCATGCAACAGTGAAAGGAATCCAATGTTGGCTGGAAGAAGTCGAGATTAAGCCCCCGAACACAAGGACATCTGAAAGCTTTCCCTCTAATCCCCAGGTAGAAACATTATTAGCAGAGATAGGATATTTCATCTTAATACAAGACCATGGGGTTGAATATATGATTTTCTAAACCTAGAGCTGTATTCACCTAAGTTGTATAAAGGGAATAAAACGTCTATGTGGGCGTCTGCAGGGGGGGGGGTTCGTGTTGCGTAATCTTCTGCCGTGGACCCCGTGCGCCCCCTTCCTTCTGATGTTTCAGCTGTCACTCTGAGAGCGTTCTGTCAGAGTCTTGAGGTTACTCTGTGTTCATTGTACCTTTGTTGTGTTTTTCCCCCCGTCCTTGAAGATATTGCATCAGGCCAGCCAAGTGTTTTATTTTGTGGTATGACTTGAGCATCTCTCTTGTTTGGGTTCGTTTTTGTCATCTTCTAATAGAGAGGCCTGTCAGGGCCGGCACTGTGTCCTTTCACAGACATGGAGTCAGATGTCCTGCTGGATGACGGGGACATCCATCAATCAGAGCAGCAAGGTCAACAACACACACACACACACACACACACACACACACACACACACACACACACACATACACATACACTCACTCACACACACATACACTATAACTCAGACACACAAGCATCCATTTCTCAGATGATCTCAACAAACACACCAGGAGACTAGGCACACACTCACTCAAGCATACACAAACACAGAGATATATGGGACTTTTCAAGACATACATCTGAAATATAGACTGGGAGCCCACCTTTGAAAGGGTCAAAACAAGATACGAAAGAGAGCGAGACAATAATATATCACACACTTCTTTCTCTACCTCTCCTTCTCTCTTAATCCTTCTCCTTCTCGTTCTGTGTGTGCGATTATATGTGCTTGTTAGTGTGTGTGTGTGTGTGTGTGTGTGTGTGCGCGTGTGTGTGTGTGTGTGTGCGTGCGTGCGTGCATGCTTGTTAGTGTGTGTGTATCTCACATCAACACTATTAGTCTTCATTCATCTATGTGACAGTGCAGCTCATCCATAATAAAGGCAACACTGCACCATCAAAAGCCAGGTTGTCAAAGTCTTCTCTTTGAACAAACCCTGCTGTCATTTATCTGTCCACACGTGAGCAAGCGTGTTTGTGTGTGTTTGTGTTTGTGTGTGTGTGTGTGTGTGTTTGCGTGTGAGAAATTCACACCTTTTTCACCCCTCTCTGGCCTCGTGAGCAGGCTCCGATCACTCCAGAAACATGATGTAAGCTGCTGGATGTTGGCTCAGGTATTACGAGCTTTGTGATTTAATGATGACTTGAGGCAAGCCAACGCCATTACCCAGGGTCTTGTGAGGCAAAGACTGCCTCGGCACAGAGAGCGATATTTTATTAATTGTCGTTACATAAGCTGCCACCAATAAAGCTGCTTTGAGTATGTTGGTGAACGCCTGCTGGCTCATCAGTGAAAGCCAAAGAAAAGTAAGGAATTAGCCGACACTTAGCTGAGTCTCTGGGCACATGTCTGTGTGACTCTTGTGTGTCGCTGTCATGAGGTAGCACACAAGCAGTAGTGAACCTAGAATCATGTCCCTGTGTCACCTTAACTTCTCATGAATAAGTATGTTTTACCTTTTCATAACAACACAGATAAATTAGACAGTACTGTTTTTCTTATGATGTTTTTCATAATCTGTCAGTCTGTTATTTGTGGGTTGTGATATAAGGCTTTGTTACATGTTTAAAAAGAAAAGACAAATCATGAAGGCCTGACTGAGTTACAATCTTTCTTGACCATTGGCTCAATGTACTGTGATCTGTGGATTTCTGCAATTGGCCTCAGATCAAACGTGTCACTGTCCACCTGTCCAATGAGAGAGAGCAGCGAAGCAGAAAACAACCGTAAGAGCACCAGATGCCCATGATGGCAATTCCATTCCATCAGAATCAGCAGAGCTATGATTGCATGGCGCTGAAATGTCTGTGCAAAATGAAAAGCATCTTGAGTAGAAGACAGCGCACCAATAATGGGAAGAAGTGAAAAAGAATCAGTGAAAACAGAAATGCAATAAGCATAATTTAGTTGCTTGGAAATAAACAGCTTTGGATTGGACAGACTGGACAGTTTGGTTAGAGCACTAAATTGTAGAGCTTAGATTTATTAGAATATCTGTCAAATAGAAGCTTAAAGGTTGGAAAAGCTTAAAGGTTATGTTATTGGCTCCCCACAAGTCATTGATCAAATGTAGTTACGTAAGCGAACAGTTGTGGCGACTGTATCATGCAGTGCTTATTGATTTATATTCATTCTCACTGCGATATGCCGATTTGTGATTAAATGTCATTTTATTAAGAGTGTCTGCAACTCCATTCATCTTAACCTCTAAGGGATTAGTTTCATCAGAGAATCAAATCAAGTTAGTTCAACAATATAAATGTGTTTAGTCACAAAAAATTAAAACAGCAGGGCTTTTTGTAGTTTTATAAACCATGACTGACCATGTGCTTCCCAACTCAATAACTGTTCTGTCTGTAAGCACCGACAGGATTTTCACCAAACTTTCAGCATTTATCGTTCCCGTCAGTTACCTCGTAATCAATAAGTTGTCACAGGCTCTATTACAGCCCACACTTACTGTCTGAGAGAGAGAGAGAGAAAGATATATAGAGAGAGAGACAGAGAGAGAGAGACAGAGATATATATATATATATATATAGATATATATATATATATACATAGAGAGAGAGAGAAAGATAGATAGAGAGAGAGACAGAGAGACAGATACAGAAAGAGAGAGAGAGAGAGAGAGAGAGAGAAACAGGAGGAGGCTTGTTCAAAGAATAAATGATTCAAATGTTTGAAAATATTTGGTAATTCATTACTTTGAGGTTATGTTAAAAATCATTAGTTACAGTAATAAATTAGTCAACATTACCAAACCATGCATACCACTATACTGTGAACAATGTCTTATTAATGTCATCAGATAAATCTAAATTAATTTAAATGATTAGTTGCATTGGTTAGCCTGAACAAGCCATCAACGTCAAACATTATTTCATACTGATTTGTGCAGCTAAGGCTTCATTAATGTTAACTATAGCATTTAGTTTAATTTACTTAAGGTCATCTGAATAGAAAGCATTACCAAATATATGTATTTTTCGTCTCAGGTGAAGACATAATGTTCCTCACGCTGCCTGTATGGCTAAGGACAGCACATAGGGAGACAGCAGACTCATGCGACGCGCTCATCCACACAAAATCTCCTCCCCACTCCCTCTCCCGGCGAGGAGACCCTCCCTCGCACAGCGTGCTCTTCAAGAATGCTCTGATAACACTGATAGCACATAACACACCACAGCACACAGGCACAGATCAGCGCTGTTCAACACTTTAACGTTAGGGCCAGTAACACACCACAGCACAGAGGTACAGATTTAACCTCAGGCTCAGGGTCATGTGAAATAAGCAGCGTGCATTGAAGATATGCCTGCCCTGAGTTACACCACTGCTTTTGAATACAAATATATATCGCGCTGTCAGCCATGGGTGCATGTACTGTGCATTCACCCCACCCCGACCCCCACTATGCTTAAATCCCCATCCAACACCCCCCCCCCCCCCCCCCCCCCCCCGCCCCTTCCACAATGCTTACCGCTTCAGGGCAGGCGAACCATGAAATTGACCGTCTCAGACGTCAGGCCATACATAGCGTCTAGTGCTGTAATCAGTCCCCGTAAGATCAGGACGTCACTTCTGATTAGGGGCACAATTAGCACGCCACGACTCTCCTTCTGTGGTTAACCTGACTCGAGCCCTCCACTGCTGCACACTCGAGGGCCCCCTCGCTCGCCTCGGCCTCTGCCACGGCTATGGCCACGGGGGGTAATCTGACACACGCTAGTTTCACTCAGCGCTAAAGACAGATTTGCTCCGATCCACTGCTATTGAAAAGAGAACAGAAACAGAAAACGGGCCCATTTGTCCTCAATGTTGAGCTATGTTACTAGTCAATGTTACCAGTTTCTACCAAATGAGCAATTATCAGTCTCTGTGGTGTACTATTCCACTCCCTGCATCACTGTTTCGAGCTCCTACTCCTACTGCATGGTGCTTTCCTTCCCAGTCCATCTCTAGATACCAGGCTCCCTAGCAACACGTTGCTATTAGATACTGCTGGGCCGGTCGCCATGGCAGCAGGTTCGTTCGCTCGTTCCCGTTCGAGTCTGTTGAGCCTCTCTCTTTTTCATGACCAGAGAAACACTCATGAAATAGAAAACAAAGACGGCGTGTGAAAACACACAGTCACAAAGCTGCATCCAGAGGCGAGAAACACATCTTAATATTTACATGACATGCTGGGGCCTACACACACACACACACACACACACACACACACACACACATATGAGGGGCCGTCTAGGACATAACTATTGAGACACTCTCACACTCACTACTGAGACACTCTCACACATACTAATGAAACACTCTTACATTCACTACTGAAACGCTCTCACACTCACTACTGGAACACTCACACATACATACATACTCTGTAAACCTATGCACGCTCATATATAAAACATTATACATACTCGTCTGAAACACTTACACATACATATGAGAAACACACACGCATACATACATACCTCTGTGTCATATACGCATACATATGAAATGCTTACATGCATACAAGTGAAACATTTATACGTATCTATCTGAAAACACTCATCCATGCACATATGAAAATTCAGTATATATATATATCGTTGAACACTTATACATTCATACTAAGATAGAAAAAGTTTAGATACATGTGCAAGTGTTTCACATATATTTGTATAAATGTTCCAAATGTGTATGTATACGTTTTTCAGTTATATGTATGTATGCTCTTACATGAGGATGTGCAAGCGTAATTTCAGTAGTGACCGTGAGAGCGTTTCAATAGTGAGTGTAAGAGCATTTCAATAGTGAGTGTAAGAGCGTTTCAATAGTGAGTGTAAGAGCGTTTCAGTAGTATGTAAATGAAATTTCAAGGTCAAGGTCGTCAGTTACGTCAGTTACGTTACACCTTACGTCTAGATATAGTTTTCAGTCCCACTACGTTGCCTATCTGTAAGTATTCCTTCAAACACATTTCAAACAACACTTTCGTGAAGTTAGATATAGTGCTGTTTGTTGCGGCGAAACTAGCAATAATCTTACAATTCCAGTCGAGACTCGAGAGGCTGAATGTGTAGATCTGATAGATATTTCAATCAATATATTTAGGGGAAAAAAGCAATTCCCTGCCAGTTAAAACCGAGTCCCATGCACTGGTTAAATTGCTCAATTGATAAATCATATGGTGGGCGACACGGAAGGCCATTTCTGGCTGTAGGTGGAACCGGAGGAAGGCAGTTTTCTTGATCTCTTCTTCTAGTTCTAAAGTTACCAAACCTATTAAAACAAAAACATATTGACTCCAAAAAACCAACCGTCTCTCCATCAGGTCCTTCCCTAGAACGAACCATAGACAACATAGAATTTAGGGTAATGGTGTGGTCATCAAGCTCTCTAAAAATGTCTCTTCTCCTGGGTCTTGCTGTAGGCATTGAACGCAGCGCAGCACCCTATTGAAAAAATCAACGATGTCATCGCGATTGCAATTACGAATAAGGCCTGCAGACTGATCAACATAGTTAGAAGTTGCACCTTCATATTCAATCACAAAAAAAATGATCTATTGAAATAACCTTAAAATGTCACACTCTTACTCGCTGCTATACCATTGACCGTTGGCGTTGGACCTAATAAACTTCAGATCTACACATTCAGCCTCTCGAGTCTCGACTGGAATTGTAAGATTGTTGCTAGTTTCGCCGCAACAACCAGCACTATATCTAACTTCACGAAAGTGTTGTTTGAAATGTGTTTGAAGGAATACTTACAGATAGGCAACGTAGTGGGACTGAAAACTATATCTAGACGTAAGGTGTAACGTAACTGACGTAACTGACGACCTTGACCTTGAAATTTCATTTATACATACTACTGAAACGCTCTTACACTCACTATTGAAACGCTCTTACATTCACTATTGAAATGCTCTTACACTCACTATTGAAACGCTCTCACGGTCACTACTGAAATTACGCTTGCACATCCTCATGTAAGAGCATACATACATATAACTGAAAAACGTATACATACACATTTGAAACATTTATACAAATATATGTGAAACACTTGCACATGTATCTAAACTTTTTCTATCTTTGTTTGAATGTATAAGTGTTCAACGATATATATATACTGCATTTTCATATGTGCATGCATGAGTGTTTCAGATAGATACGTATAAATGTTTCACTTGTATGCATGTAAGCATTTCATATGTATGCGTGTATGACACAGAGGTATGTATGTATGCGTGTGTGTTTTCATATGTATGTGTAAGTGTTTCAGACGAGTATGTATAATGTTTTATATATGAGCGTGCATAGGTTTACAGAGTATGTATGTATGTGTGAGTGTTTCAGTAGTGAGTGTGAGAGCGTTTCAGTAGTGAATGTAAGAGTGTTTCATTAGTATGTGTGAGAGTGTCTCAGTAGTGAGTGTGAGAGTGTCTCAATAGTTATGTCCTAGACGGCGCCTCATACACACACACACACGTACAAACACACACGCACACACGTACAAGCACACACACACACACACACACGCACACACACACACACGCGCACACACGCACAAGCATACACACACACGCACACGCACTGTCCATGTAAATCTTTCATGATCCTTGGTGCTTATTAGCTGTGCTCAATCCACCAGACACTTGTTGTGAACAGAATTCCAATGTGAAGGCAGGACCATGTGAGTCTTGCCCGAAAGCAGGGATACCGTTCTGCTGAGATGTTTTTCAGACTCATCTAAGGGCGTAAACTCCGCTCAGGGTCTGTTCCTTTGCCTCTCCCAGCACAGGGCCAACAGTGTGAAGTCAACAGCCCCAATCATCCACTACAGTGACTACACCTCCAGCACTAGAAACCTGAGAGACATGCCAGGCTCAGTTTCTCAGTCACTGTGGTGTGTTACCGTTGTCACAAATAAGCCTGTGAATATGCCCACACAGTCTTTAAACATTTTAATTTGTTATGATGCCTGAATTACTCTGCTTGATATGACGGTCACTGGCACTGCTGTCCGGATCCCTCTGTGATGCCAGTGCCAGTGAACCAATGGGAATGCGGCATCTATTAGGAGAACTGTGTTAGCACCATAATGGAGACACACTCAGTGCACGGGTCTCTGAATAGGGGAATTACTGTGGTGTGCAACAGCAAGATGGAGGGCATAATATGGACAATAAAAACGCTTTACTCAGACAATGTTGTGAATGCAGAGAAAAACAAGCAACGTGACTAAACAAGCAATCAGGCTAAACAGTGGTGCGGTTGTGTGTGTGTGTGTGTGTGTGTGTGTGTGTGTGTGTGTGTGTGTGTGTGTGTGTGTGTGTGTGTGTGTGTGTGTGTGTGTGTGTGTGTGTGTGTGTGTGTGTGTGTGTGTGTGTGTGTGTGTGAACATGTCTGGAATAGACTCATCTCTGTGATGATATTGAATGTGTAGGCAACGTTGGTGCCTGCTGATACTGGACAGAGTGTGTGGTCACAGGATACTGATAAAGAGAGAGAGAGGATGTGGGAAGAGGGGTGCACAATGAACAAAGAGCAGCTCTCTCTCTCTCTCTCCCTCTCTCTCCCTTTCTCTCTCTCTCCCTCTCTCCCTCTCTCTCCCTCTTTTTCTGTCCCTCTCTCTCTCTCCCTCCCTCTCTCTCTCTCCTATCTCTCTCCCTCTCTTTCTGTCCATCTCTCTCTCCCTCTCTCTCCCTCCCTCTCTCTCTCCCCCTCTCTCTCTCGCCTTCTCTCTCTCTTCCTCTCTCTCTCTCCCTCTCTATCTGTCTCTCTCTTCCCATCCCTCTCTCCCTCTCTCCCTCTCTCTCTGTCTCCGCACTTCGAGCAGGGAAACTCTCCCTGCATTATTAATGACCAGAAATGAAATCACAAATGTGACGGGTTGCGTTTCGTCCTTGTAGACCTAATTGGTTTCGCAACTCTGAATTACGGTAAAAGTCTGAAATTGAATGCCTGGAGAGGAGCCGCTGTCCCCTTGGTGAATGCTTTACCAATGTCTCAATTTGCCTATCTGCATTTGGGCTAACTCTGGAGACGGCATTCACAGAGTCTACTCCAGCATCATCAGAGTCTACTCCAGCATCATCAGAGTCTACTCCATCATCATCAGAGTCTACTCCAGCATCATCAGAGTCTACTCCAGCATCATCAGAGTCTACTCCATCATCATCAGAGTCTACTCCATCATCATCAGAGTCTACTCCATCATCATCACATAGTCTACTCCAGCATCATCATCATCAGAGTCTACTCCATCATCATCAGAGTCTACTCCATCATCATCAGAGTCTACTCCATCATCATCAGAGTCTACTCCATCATCATCACATAGTCTACTCCAGCATCATCATCATCAGAGTCTACTCCATCATCATCAGAGTCTACTCCAGCATCATCAGAGTCTACTCCATCATCATCAGAGTCTACTCCATCATCATCAGAGTCTACTCCATCATCATCACATAGTCTACTCCAGCATCATCATCATCAGAGTCTACTCCATCATCATCAGAGTCTACTCCAGCATCATCAGAGTCTACTCCATCATCATCAGAGTCTACTCCAGCATCATCATCATCAGAGTCTACTCCATCATCATCAGAGTCTACTCCAGCATCATCAGAGTCTACTCCATCATCATCAGAGTCTACTCCATCATCATCATCAGTCTACTCCATCATCATCAGAGTCTACTCCAGCATCATCAGAGTCTACTCCAGCATCATCAGAGTCTACTCCATCATCATCAGAGTCTACTCCATCATCATCATCATCAGAGTCTACTCCATCATCATCATCATCAGAGTCTACTCCATCATCATCATCAGAGTCTACTCCAGCATCATCAGAGTCTACTCCATCATCATCACATAGTCTACTCCATCATCATCATCACATAGTCTACTCCATCATCATCATCAGAGTCTACTCCAGCATCATCATCATCATCATCATCAGAGTCTACTCCATCATCATCATAGTGTACTCCAGCATCATCAGAGTCTACTCCAGCATCATCACATAGTCTACTCCAGCATCATCAGAGTCTACTCCATCATCATCACATAGTCTACTCCATCATCATCATCAGAGTCTACTCCAGCATCATCAGTCTACTCCATCATCATCAGAGTCTACTCCAGCATCATCAGAGTCTACTCCATCATCATCACATAGTCTACTCCATCATCATCATCACATAGTCTACTCCATCATCATCATCATCAGAGTCTACTCCATCATCATCAGAGTCTACTCCATCATCATCAGAGTCTACTCCAGCATCATCAGAGTCTACTCCAGCATCATCAGAGTCTACTCCATCATCATCATCAGAGTCTACTCCATCATCATCATCATCATCAGAGTCTACTCCATCATCATCAGAGTCTACTCCATCATCATCAGAGTCTACTCCAGCATCATCACATAGTCTACTACATCATCATCATCATCATCATCAGAGTCTACTCCAACATCAGCATCATCAGAGTCTACTCCATCAGCATCATCATCATCAGAGTCTACTCCATCATCATCAGAGTCTACTCCATCATCATCAGAGTCTACTCCATCATCATCATCAGAGTCTACTCCATCATCATCAGAGTCTACTCCATCATCATCATCAGAGTCTACTCCATCATCATCAGAGTCTACTCCAGCATCATCATCAGAGTCTACTCCATCATCATCAGAGTCTACTCCAGCATCCATAACTGCAGTTGTGTGTATGTGGGGGGGGGGAGGTACTCTCTCGGCTAAAACTGCCATCCTTGGCTGCTCTCTCCCCTTGCTGTTAAATCAATTAGTGCCTGGGTTCAGAGATAATGAATTGGGATTGTTGGAAACCTTTAAACATACACTTAGGACACACCTCTTTGATCTCGCCTATCACTCACTGTAATATTTATTTATCTGTTTACTTATCTCTGGAAAATCTGTGTCTCTTTACAAGTGTTAATTCCCCCTCTCTTCTTCTTTTTCACTGCCCAAACCTCTCCAGTGGCAGTGTAAACACCTTAAATACCCATTCAACAGATCCTTTTGAAGTGCCACGACTTGCAAATGAATCAACTCACTTGTGGTGTGGGAAATGTTTGCTACCATGAATAACAAAAGTTGAGATTGAGTTTTCCCATAAGCAGTGTGAAGTCATTTCTTTCACCTTGAAGAACACAATTCAGACATTCATGAGGGAAAAGCGGGTGAATTATTGTCTACTAAGTCAAACCAACCAATTTCTGACTTTGGTCACAGTTGTATAGTCATGGATGACAGCATCGATCAACATTCAGAGTTTCTTTGGCTGAGCAAAGCTGTGATAAGAAATCAAAATGTCTCATAACAAATGTCTCACTTCGTCCTTGTTTTGCAGAGAAAACATCACAAAGATGCCTATTTCTATCAATACGTCTTCTCAGTAATTATTTAGCTTGTGAATTGGATTTACTCATCCACTAAAATCAAAACCTTTGTGTATGTTATCACACATCTCGGCTTGGCCCTAACAGGACAGCAACTGAACAAAATGGCATCTCATCTGTCGCTTTGCTAATGTCCGATATAACACGACAAGCAGAGGTGTCTCATTTTCAGACTGCGTTTGTTCAAACCATTTTAGCATTAATGTGAAATACTTTTATTCACTTTTAAATGACTTTACAACAAGTTGTGTGACTCACCCTTGTAGATACCCACATCAAACTGCATGGCCTATTATTTCCATAATTATAACACTCTGGTCACGCTTTCCTCATTAGTTGGCAGATTGTAGTTATAGTATTTCTTGTGTCACAATAATTGGAAATATCAATACTGCAAATTCAGTGTCCAAACCCACATCTCCCCCGCCTCCAGTCAAAATAATCTGCCTAAACAGGTTTCCGCTGACTGCACTGAGATAACACATTTGCCAACTCCAAGTGCTAGCAAACAACATGGGAGATGAATAAATGTTATTTATTTTTTAGCCTCGTATCTAAATCCCTCAATGGCAAATTCAGTATAATCACGAGAGCCTCTCCAAAATCTGCATGGAGGACTGTGCTCATCCAACCGAAGACTCGAGACTGAGAGGCATTTAACTGTGTTCCAGCTGTCTATAAACAAGAGCCAATGGGGTGACGATATTCGAGAGGAATGGGTCACCGGTGCTTGTCTGTTGTGAGTCCTTCTCGACAAGAAAACAATGTTCGGTCATGAGTTCAGTGCAGAAAACAAAAGAGAAGTAGCGTACTCCATAATTCATAAGGCTTCACTCTCAGCAGTCGAGCAGACAGTGGGAAACAGATTTTCCTCTTTGGGAAAGCTGAGGGGAATACTCAAAGGATTAGTGTGTGCACTGAGGAAGAGTAGAGTCACTGGTCACCGTATACCAACAGATCAGGGAGAAGGTAAAGTAACCTGTTCCCAAATTAAGGATCCATGAAAACACATTAAGCAAAGAAAAAAAATATGAAGACATAAATTAAATGAAGAGTTTATGGATACGGTAATGATATGTTTTTATTCCTTAATATAAGGCGATCAGTTTCATCCTTATAATGTGATTTGTGATCATCTGTGTAAGAGATTTGAAACAGTAACAGCTGCTGACTTTTATACAGCTTTTATAGAAACATGTCTGCTAAACTTGGAAAGTAAAGTATTTAAAGTCCAATTATCCACTGAGAGATCATTTGGTTTTGATGATGGTTGATTGGTTCAGTGAATAAGTGGATACGCGGTTGATTGGGAGATGGATAGATCTCCAACTAGGCTGTGTCTTAGGTAGGAACATCAATAATCAATAATCAAATCATTAACATGATTGCTGTATAATTACAGCTGTCATGCTCTGGACAAGAGTAGTGTTGGCTCACAGAGATCTTCACTGTGAAACAAGTACATTTGGCTAGTCATTTCCATTTAAGCATTCACCAAAGAAGCTCAGTGTGCTGACACTCAGTCCATTTTAGGAAGTCAATGTCTTGAGCATCAAGCATACATAATTTAAAGCATAGCACACATAGATAAGTATGTATACATCACCAGGATGACTACAAGCTGTCAGTGTTGGACAATGCTGTGAATACTGAGTGTCTGTTCACATAATCAAGCGCCCTTGCATAAAGTAAAGTGAGCAAGGACACTCAGATAAAGCTGTTCAGTATACACATGACACTTTACAGACAAGTCAAGGCAGCAGCAAACACTTTCAAAAGTGAAGTCACAGGTTTTCCACAAGCCACAAGGACAGTGGCTGCAAAGATCTGAAAGTTGAATACAAAACACTTTAATATCACTGCAGAATCAGGAAGTGGAGCAGTGGTGGGGGTGGTGGGGGTGAACTTTACATGAACAAGAAAAAAAGTATTGTCATCTTAGACTACTTTGCAAAAAGTAGATTTCCACTTACAGGTATGTTTAAATGGTAAATGGACTGCATTAATATAGTGCTTTTCTACTCATAGAGCTTTAAGGCCCCGTCACACCATGACCTTCTGGTCAACGTTCTATGATGTTAGAGGAAACGTTGGTAATCGTGCATGGTCGCTGGTATTGCGCCAGAAGAGCTTTGTGTGAAAGCTGGTGAACGCTGTAATCGTCGGTAATCGTCGGTGATCGGAGGAAAACGCTGGTCCAAATAAAAAGTTTTGAACATGCACAAAAGTTCTCATGGAGATCAGCGTTCTTCAACGTTTAATTTAAACGCTGGAGAACTTTCGTGGAACGTTTTATTAACTTTGCACGCGTTTGGCTATGGTAGTCAGTCGTTGGGTAGGGTAGACTGAGTACAGTTGATGCACCCGAAATAACTTATGTGCGCAGCAATCCTGAGACGTGATTTTTAGTTTGGACATGCCTACTAACGTCCTCTTTGATCCAGGGAAATTTGAGAACCTAACCCATCTCTCGTAGGAAGATATCGGCGAAAGTTTTTTCACCAAGGGAAGATCTTGATTTTATCATGTCCCTTCTACAATTAATATGTTATTAACCATACGTGATCAACAAACGCAACTTACATCATTGCAAACGTTATTCTGTGCACTATACATCTACATATTCAATGCTATCATGTCATGCAAGGTCATTGCATAATCTAGCGAAAAGCGGAGTGGAGGGTATATGCTTGCTTGAGCCAGCATTAAGTAGATGTACTGAACTTGAACATAGCTGAGCACTGTTATAGCTGGTGCTGTTCCATGGCAGATGGATATGATATGAAGACTCTTGTGAAATGGACAATGTGTGTGGATGTGTTGATGTTTTCTAATAATAAACATTGAGAAACACAAATTCAGTGTCAAATTTAAATCATTTATTTTAATAACATAAAACCCCAGGAATAACGCCCGTTATTTCGTAAATCACACGAATAATAACAGTAAATCTTCGTCCGAAGACATTGCTAGTGAAAGAGGCTTTGTATTCTTGTTACTTTCAGCAGCATTTATCATCTTCTTACCTGCAGCAGCGCTAGTAGCAGACACGTCAGCACACGTTTGTCGCGCACCAGTGACACGTCACTTTAGTCGCTGTTACATGCTCCTCATGCGTGAGTCTCACGCTAGTAGTCATGCGTCAGTCCTACGCTATTCTTTCGTTAAGTCACACGCCAGATGTGTCCACATCGCCCTAGAACGCTCGAAATTGAACGATTAGAAAGTTCAGAGAACGTTGACCAGAACGTCATGGTGTGACGGGGCCTTTACACATTAATGCTTCAGACATCTACCCATCATACACCGATGGCAGAGGCTTCTATCTAAGTTGCCAACCTACGCGTTGGGAGCAGGCGGGGGTTCAGTGTCTTGCTCAAGGACACTTCAACACTTGGTGATGAGGAGTCAGGATCGAACTAGCGACCTTCGATTGCTAAACGACTCCTGTACTTCCTGAACCACTGTCGCCCCAGTACATTACTTTAGAAGTATAATACTGATGATAACTCACTGTCGCCCCAGTACATTACTTTAGAAGTGTAATACTGATGATAACTCACTGTCGCCCCAGTACATTACTTTAGAAGTATAATACTGATGATAACTCACTGTTGCCCCAGTACATTACTTTAGAAGTATAATACTGATGATAACTCAAAAAGGAAATGAAGACAAAAACAGACGTGGACATGAGTCAGTTTCTATCAATATTAACAGCCAATGGAAAAGCAGACTGAGCATAAAATAAACTTTCATAAAAACAGCTACCTTGACCTTTGTGCAGCGGTGCCTTTTATCCGCGTATCCGAGCATCTTGATTGCTTGTTTCTGGAGTTCTATGAGGAGGGTAGAGGCAGTTAAGTCATTTAAGTATTTAAATCAATACTTACAATTACCATCTTTTGCATATGTGAGTGAGCAAATGGACTCATCTGTTCTGCCATTTAAGTCTCCCACAGAATGAACTGTCCATACTTTGAAAAGATCACTTGTGAAAGAGACCTGGATGGGCAATTAAGACAGTGTGCAATATTTCCTGTAAACGTAGTCATGGAAGGTAGTGGAGACAGAGGCCGTGAAAAGGAGAGAGAGAGCGAGAGAGAGAGGGAGAGAGAGAGAGAGAGAGAGAGAGAGAGAAAGAGAGAGAGAGATAAGAAGGAGACGAAGACAACTTTGCCATAGACTGTAGAGGAAAAACAGAGAAGCATAAGAGACTCAAGCAATCATAACCCTCCTCTCCACAGTCTCAGTGGCGTCTCATCTCATCATCTCCGCAGACGCTCCCTGAAATCTGTGTTTTTGTACTGCGGCAGTGGCAGTGGTGGCATCAGGAGTGCGAAGCACCCAGGCAAAGGATGAGCATGTGGTGGCATACACACATCGCCCCGGTTTCTCATATGTCGTCGCTGCTACTGCGCCTCCCCCCCCCCCCCCCCCCCCCCACCCACCCATACCCTTGGCACCCTGTGGTGGCACCTAACATAGCACATAGCACTCTGACAGCCTCTTCTCACAGAGCTTCTCATAGAGCATCTCAAGGCCTCGCATCTCACATCCAGAACTCCAGCAGTACCTGTAGACCTCACAGGGGGGAGGGAAGAGAGAAGAAAGAAAAACCTTCTCTTCCCTCCCCCCCCCAATCTTATCACCTTCGGCAGTGTGCAGAGTAGTGACAGGTAAAGAGTTGTCGAGCTTCGTTACAGTTAAAATGGGGGGATTTGCCTCCCTGTGAGGCTACAAATGTTTGCCGTAGAAGTAGGTTTTTCATGGCTGATGAGGAATGACAGTCGCTGGTGAACACAGTGTTGTTTGGGTGTTGGATGAGCTGTCATTCCAGAATTGGAGGTTTCACATTGGGTGATGGTGACACGTATTCGGGTGGGGGTTGTCTGCTCGCTCAGAACAGAGGGAAGAAGTCCTGGGTCCACACCGTCCCCCGGCCAAGTCAGGCAGAGGGGGTCTGAGTGACATGTCTCAGTGCTGTGGCAGAAGTCATTGTTTGCAGTGTTTCAGCTGTCTGTCACAACCAACAAAACCATCCAAACAAGGAGTTTCTGCTGCTGGGGCTGTTCATTGCCAATCCACTCAAGCCAGTTGCAGCTGCCACAAAAAGAAGTCACACACACACACACACACACACACACACAGAGAGAGAGACACAGAGACACAGACACACACACACACACACACACACACACACACACACACACACACATTCAACACAAACACACACACACACATTCAACACTTTGAAAGGCAGAGCCTTCAGCATTGAGACTCCACACCTCCACAACGTAAGTGATGATTATAAAAGATGTTTTTCTGCGAGGCTCTGTGTTTCAGGAGGCATTCATGCAGTTGTGGTTCAGGATCCAATTAAAACTCAGAAGGCAGGACCATAATGAGGAGAAAGAGCTTGTGTACTGCTCAGTCATACTCACTATTGACAGACACACACAGTCAGGGCCTGCGTCAGACACACACTGCATGAGCGCTGTCTGGAGAAGAACAACACTGATTAAATCATCTAATATCTGAAAAAAGGGTGAAAGGCGAGCGTGCGTGTGTGTGTGTGCGTGTGTGTGTGTGTGTGTGTGTGTGTGTGTGTGCTCTCACACCATTGAGTGCTGTGTATCTGAGCTTGTCTTTGGGAGAGGAGAGCAAGAGAGAGGATGTGTGTTTCGAAGCGACATTTAGAGAAGTGTAAAACCACACCCCACACACACCTGTGTAAAACCACACCCCACACACACATGTGTAAAACCACACCCCGCACTCACCTGTGTAAATCCACACACCACACACACTTGTGTAAATCCACACACCACACACACTTGTGTAAATCCACACACCACACACACCTGTCTGTGCTTGTGGCTCCAGGACCAAATGTTCTCTCTCTCTCTCTCTCTCTCTCTCTCTCTCTCTGACTTACTCACTAACTCTCTCTCTCTCTCTCTCTCTCTCTCTCACTGACTCACTCACTCACACTCTCTCTCTTTCTCTCTCACACTCATTCTCCCTTGCATTCTCTCCCTGTAATTTCCCATCTCCCTCACTTGCACAAAAAAGAAAAGAGGAACGCTCTTGCGTTGTTGCTATGGTGACATGCCTGGAGCCTGGTGTGTGTGTGGTGTGTGTGTGTGTGTGTGTGTGTGTGTGTGTGTGGTGGGGGTTCCATGGTCCTGAATGAATTAGCCAAATGAAGGGGAAAGTCATCAGAGGTCCAGAATGCACAACACAAGTCTGGGCGTGGGGGTGGGGGTGGGGGTTGTGAGGGAGTGGTGAATGGGGTGAGACACATTCACCATGTCCAAATACACACACACACACACACACACACACACACACACACCACACACACACATAAACACACACACACAAACACACACACACCACAAACACACACACACACAAACAGACACTGTTGATATCGTAAAAAAAAAAAAAATTACAGAATATGAGAGAAGGGAGACAATGGTACTCCATTAAACAAGAGGTATTTCGGAAGGACAGCTTTGTAAGTTATTCTAAAAAAGCATTCTCTGGTGTCAAAGCGGCCTGTTAGTCGTCGTTGATTGAAAATAAATCAAAATAACCCCAGATTTCTCTTCAGGACCGTTTCTAGACAAACACAAAAAACACAATGCAGTCAAACCCCCTGTTCCAATAACCTACAGCCGTGATGATTTAACCTTTAGCAGTGATCAGTGGCGGCGCCATAATTTTTTTTCTGCAGGTGCTATGGGGGAGCTCGGCGTTTTAGTGAGGGTGCTATGAAATGAGGATGATAGCCTATGTGTCACATGGTTCTCTACTACAACAACTTTGCATGTTTGCTCTCTGAAGCGTCTTTGGGGTCCATGAAAAGCGCTAAACAAACCGATTGTATTAGTATAATTATCTAGGCTTCTTCCGACAGACGCGCACATCTGCGACGGTCACTGACAAAAGGCATACAGCATGTTATAGAGTCGGCAATCCCAAATACCTAATTTACTTTAAAACACTTGTGGTAGTGAGGATTAAAGTTGGGCAACAGGTGACCACTACCATGTCAGAGTGAAATTAATCTTGGAATAGCAGATAGAATTAACTAAAACAGTCAAAGAGACAGAAATGCGTTAAAAATGTATATTATTTCAGTTCACAATCATCGGTAATCACATAGAACCTTGTGTATACCTAGCAGACAGACTGCTTGTCTTAGGCTAAAGAGTCTCTGATTTTTTTAAGGCGGCTGCAAAAAAATCCAAAAAAGAGGAAAAAGGCAAAAAGTTAAAATCTTCGGCAAAAAAGGGCATCTTCGTTGCTAATCAACCGAAACGAGTCTTCAGCGACACAGGGCAATCAATGCATGCAACAAATCAGACAGCTTTCATTAATGTTACACAGCTAACAATACCTTAGTTGCATTGTACTCCAACCACGCAAACTGTCCCAACCAGCTTTTACAAAAAACTCCTTTGTTGGACTCCAAACATGCAAGGTGGATATTTCTGGAGTTTTGGTCTTCTCGGACCATCCTGAGCGTTCATGCTTATGTCACTGATGCTGCTAGCACCATGGTTAGCACCCTCAGTAGTAGTGGAGGGTTGACTTCCTTGACCACAATGTTCCTCTCCTTAAAAATCCACACCAGTTACCAGAGGTGTAAAAAGTACTGAAATGTTGTACTCAAGTAAAAGTACAATTACTTTGATGAAATTTTACTTAAGTACAAGTAAAATTACCCATCTAAAAATCTACTCAAGTAAAAGTAAAAAGTAGTTAATTTAAAATGTACTTTAAGTAAAAGTTACTTAGTTACTTTCAACAACTTGATGGGGGCCGCTCCTATATAGTGCAAAAAAGGACAAGGGGTCATAAATCCAATACAAAAACTAGTTATTTTTTATTAAAGGAGAATCTTTAGAAATATAAGTGCAATGACATTAAACATGTCAAACATTAAACATGTCAACACAACATTTAAGAACTTTTGGGAGGACATGTCAAGACATGACAGCTAAAATAAAAAGTTAAAATACCGCTGCCCCACTTAAACTTTGGTTACTTTACTTGTGTCCATCTTTAGAGCATTAGTCTACAAACTTCTTGTTGAGTTTGAGCAGCAGCTGATTTTCAAGATGAGTAGAGTTCATCCGGGCTAGCTTTGCATTGAACAGCAATCCAGCACAGCTGAAGAGTCGCTCGCAGGCGGCCGAGGCAGGTAGGCCAGTATTGAGTTTCAGGGACAGTTTTTTGATATTCTGAAAGGCGTTCAGCAGATCCATATTGACTGAGACACAGGCTAAGTACCCTTCTAACTCCCCTGTACCTTCTGACCTTCTGGACTTCATTGAGGAAAATAAATCATCTTCATCTGATGAATGTTGTCTAACTTGCTCCAGCCTCCAACATCCGGTCAAGGTGTTGTCTGACATAGACTAGACCTGTAGAATGACAAACAACATTTCTGACAATTAAGTATTGAGCTGCCATCAAGATTCAAGAGTGCATCATAACACAGAACTAGCTATAAATAGCTACTTGAGATGACAGACCTACAGTATACAGAATTATAGCATTATTTTCTATTTCTACATGCATCACAATTCATAATCCTCAATTCTTGCTAACCGGGACCCCTTAGCATGAACATGAAAGACGTGC
>NC_045156.1:12679122-12734122 GCF_900700415.2 Clupea harengus | reverse complement strand
CACTGGCAGGGCGAAGCCTGAAGGGGGGCACAGGTGGGCGTCACACCTCCCTCATTAAGAGGTTTTGCTGTAGGTAAACCTCAAAACAAACAAACAAAAACAAAAAGAAAGACCTTCCTGTGCCACATCAACCTAAATCCTGGGGCCCCCTAGGACTAGGGAAACGCGACACAGGACAGTACACATATAGTATTGTATCTATACTACAGTGTATGATACTAAACCACAGTGAAGATAGACAAAACTATTCTTAGACTCTGGACAACGCATCTGCCACAATGTTGTCCTTGCCTCTGATATGTTTGAATCTTCAACGGGTATTGCTGAAGAATTAAGCTCCAACGCATAATGCGTTGATTCTGGTTTCGCATACGATCAATAAAGACCAATGGGTTGTGGTCAGTGAAAAGGTCTATTGGACTCGGAGAGGAGCCCAAGTAGACCTCAAAATGCTGTACTGCAAGGATTAAAGCTAGCGCTTCTCTCTCCACTGTGGAGTAGACTTGCTGATGGCGATTAAACTTCCTTGAAAGTATGCTACTGGTGCTCTACTCCATCTAATCCTACCTGTAACAGAACTGCTCCAGCACCACTCTCACTGGCATCAACAGCAACACTGAAAGGCGGTCAAAGTCTGGAGCAGATAACACAGGGAAGAAGCAAGCAACAGCTTAACATTGTCAAATGCTTCTTGACAACTAGGAGACCATTGAAATTGAACCTTAGGACTGAGGAGGTTCACAAATCTGGCTGAGCCAACACGGTCTATGCAGTCATCACATGTAATGGATAACAGTCTGTCTTTGTAACTAAATTCAGTCGACGATAGTCAGTGCAAAAACGAAAGGTTCCATCTGGTTTGTTCACTAACAAACAGGGGAGCTCCATGCACTAAAAACTCGTCGTTCAGCAAGATTATGGCTAACAGATAGTCTACTTCTTTCTGCAACAATTCCTTCTTCCTAGGATTGACACGATAGGCGTGCTTGTTTAATTGGTAAAGCTCCACCAACGTCAATATCATGTTCAATCACAGATGTACGTGTAGGAACATCAGGAAACAGAGCAGGAAAAAACTCAATCAACCAATGATATTCCTGTTTTTCGCCATATCATTCAAATGGGGGAAAGCATGTAAGGTAACTCTGCTAGGAACTCAGAATTTCGCAGAACGACCTTCCACGATCGCCTGTGATGGACCTCTCACGCCCTCAACTGGACTCCCTCACTACAAAATCAAGACTTTCAGAACCGTTACCCACCGAAGAGACCACATAGTCTGGATCACTAGAGCTCCCTAGTTGCGTGGTGGCAATTAATCCAACAGGTGCAGGCTGGTAAAGGAGAAAAAATAAGGTTTCAAAGATTAATATGACAGACCTGGACCTTTTTCCGCCGATCTGGCGTACTAATGACATAATTGTGATCATTGAAACATTTCACAATTTCGTACGGGCCACCGAATTTAGCCTGAAAGGGACTATTCAGAATAGGCAACAAAGCCTAAAACTTTATCCCCAATTTAAAAACTACGTTGCTTCGCCTGCGGTTGTAAAGACGTTGCATTCTTAGACTGAGCTTTACCCAGCTTACGTCTAGCAGCAGCTCTAGCTTCGTACAAACGGTTAGCGAAATCCGCTAACATAATCCAACACATTAACAGGTGTCTCAGCAGTACACCACTCATCAGCTAAGACAGCGGTTGGCCCTCTCACAGCATGTCCAAATTCCAGTTCATTAGTGCTAAAGCCTGTGCTCTCCTGAACAACCTCCCTAATTGCTAAGAGAAGCCAAGGGAGACCCTCCTCCCAAATCAGACCCAAGTTCTACACAGTAGGACCGTAAACAGAGACTTGAGCGTCTGATGGAAACGTTCGAGGGCACCCTGACTTTGGGGATGGTAAGCACTGAGATGTTATGTTTGGCTTTAAGCTGACGTAATGCCCTAGCAAACTGGTTTGACATGAAATTAGACCCTCGGTCACTTTGCAGAACTTTTGGAATACCAAAAGTTGACATGAATTTGGTAAGAGCCTTCAACACCGGACTTAGTCGTAATTGACCTAAGTGATATGCTATAGGATAGCGCGTAGATTGACACATCACCGTTAAGTAGATACAAATGTCCAGCCTTAGAGCGAGGCAATGGACCACACAATCCACTATGAGGTATTCAAAAGGATTGGGACACTGCATGAATGGGCTGCAATGGCGCAACAGGAATTCTGTTGGTTAGGTTTGCCGGTTAACTGGCACACATGACATGTTTTCAGATAGGAGGAAAACATCTCTCCTTAACCTAGGCAACAAAACCGAACGCCCACAATCCTGTCATAGGTCTTCGCACCCCAGTGTGTCCCGCTACTTCGTTGTGAGCTAGGTCTAGCACCGCTTTCCTGAACTTACAAGGAACTACTACTTGTACAAAATAATTGGCTAAAGTCTCTTTCTGGAACACATACCTTCTACACAACAGCCATCTTGTACAAAGTAGGAGACTCATCCTCAGGTTTCTCTTGAGATGCTAAAACAAATAAGGTTTAAGAAGAAGAGTCAACCAATTGCTCTTTAATCAATTCTTCACGTGAAACCTTAAACAAGTCAGGCAAAGAACAGCGCTCAAGCTCATTTGAACTCAAAATTGTAACTTCTGAATCACCATTAATCACTCCCAAAGGAGGCGCTACTTTCACAGACTTACTCTCACCATCTGCGTCATCACCACCTCCAGTGGAGTCATCCAAGTTAGTATTGGTAGTCTCTAGCTCCCTACAGGTGATTGTGAGGAATCACTAGATGAAACTAGATCAGGTTTAGTAAGGAAAGTGTCGTTTAGAGACACCAAATCAGAATCAAGACCACGTTTTACCATGGCACGAGTGACAGCACAGCTAGGAAACACATCAGGATGCCGCCGAGCGCACTGATCAGGCTTTGGTGGTACCTCAGGCACCGAATCAGAGACAACAGGTGGCGAGACGGCCTCGGTGTTACCCCAAACCTTCCCCCCAGCTAAATCATTGCCTAAGATAAATGAAATACCTGGTACAGGGAGACCTTGACGAACTCCTACCACCACATCACCTTTGACCAGTTTTGAAGAGAGACAAACTCGATGCAACGGCACCTGGACAGGAGTCATTTCAAAACCCCTGACTAGAACATGTGTTCCGGTGTAAGTGCTGTCAGACAAAGGCAAAACACCAGACAGCATAAAAGACTGAGCTGCCCCAGTATCTCTTAGTATGCGTACTGGCACACTACAATGCCCATCAGGCAAAGACACAGAGCCTTTGGTGACAAAGGGAGTGTAATCTGCATCAACTTCACATTATCTTGCTTAGAAGCAACCACAGTCCAACACTCAAGGTATCATTTAAAGAAGACAGGGTGCTTCCACAGGAAGCCACTAGGCCAAAACTCTTGGACTTCCCTTTATCTTTCTCTTTCCTCTTACGAAGTTCTACACAGTCATACTTCATATGGCCTACCTTCTTGCAATAGTTGCAAATGATTTCTGTGTTGTTATAAGGAGGACGGCTAGCATTAGCAGGGGGAGATGAGCGCGGAGCATCATTTCCACCTCCATACTGTTGCTGACTGTTAAGTGGTCGTGTTCTGCGCTGATGGCTTACCCAGCCGCTACCAGGTACACGCTTATGCGTAAGCACAAACTTATCAGCAAGAACAGCAGCCTCGTGCAACTTTTGCACTTCCTGTTCAGACAGATGGACAGCCACAGCCTCAGGGAGACAGTTCATGAAATCCTCTATGAGGACAAGTTGTCGTAGGTCTTCCCTGGAATCTGCTTTCTGTGAACTGCACCACCTATCAAACAGACGTTCTTTCTCACGTGCAATTCAACAAAGTTTGCTGTTCTAACTTCCTGGTCTTCCTAAACTTTTGGCGATAAGCCTCAGGGACAAGCTCATAAGCTTGAAGGATGGCCGTTTTCAAATCCTCATAGTTCATAGCTTGTTCCAAACCTAGAGCAGAAAACACTTCCTGTGCCTTCCCTGTAAAAACACACTGAAGCAACAGAGGCCACACATTCTCGGGGCATTTAGAGTGGTCGCCACTCTCTCAAAGTGAGAAAAATATTTCTCCACGTCTTTCTCTATGAAGGGTGGTACAAGGCGATATTCTTAGTGACATCAAAACCAGGTTGTTGATGGGCAGGAGAGGGGGGCTGAGATGGCAGTTGTTTAAGTTCAAGATCAAGCTTCTTTAATGTCAAAGCATGTTCTCGCTCATGCTCACGCTCCTCCATCTCCATACGCTTTAGCTGGAGCTCATGCTCGAGTTTGCGAACCTCTAAAGCCCTTTCTGATTCAATCTCTTTTTCTCTAAGAAACCTAGCCTCCCTCTCAGCCTTCAGTTTCTCAAATTGTAACTGATCTGAATCAGATTCCAAAACTCCTTTAAGTATAAGCTGGCTTTTTATAGACTTAAACAATGTTTCTTTCAAGCTTTTCTCTAAAGTAGTTAAGGCAGTTCATAATGTTCAGCCACTGCACAGAGTTGCACCTTGTTAAATTAGACAATCCCTTCCTCAGACGGCTTGGCAATAAATCTTCAGGGGTTGCCATTTTAACTCAGTCAAACTCACAAACCAGTACAACCTTAAACCCAGTTCACTCAGAAGTATAGCTATGTGCTACCTATTCTGCCACAATAGGAATTTAAAGAAACACAAGCATGCACAGCAACGGGCTACCAAGCGGACACAAAAACAAAAATTTGAGGCACAAAGAAAATTACAGACTAGGCCACTAGTTCTCTTTCACACATGTAAGCTACACCCAATGGCAAACAGACTGTGATACACAAGCAGTGCACCAGTACCAATGAACTGGTAACTAATAACCAGAACCAAGTAGACACCAATCTACAAACAGATAACTGTTTACCAATATTTAGCTTAGCTAAACATCAAGAACATTAAAGTTCAAACAAGCACTCACTAGCTCAGTTTACTGCTTCTCAAAGGGCAAAGTTACTGAGAACAAACAAGCCAACGGAGACACCTCCAAACAAAGCACAGTAACTTCAAACTAAGCGTTTTCAGCTACAAGTTAACCAACTTGCACTGCAAACGCAGACAGCAGTAAACTAATTTACAGACTAACAAAAGAAAAGAACTCACCACATCCGCAAGCACGAACCAAAATACTCCCATGCATCCAGGTGAAATCGTCCATTGATTGCCGGCGCTAATTCCCACTGAAAAGGTGTGTCTAATAAGGCAGTCCACTGGCGTCCTAAATATCTAACCAAATAAGCTAACTGTCCTAGCTAGCTCTTCTGAGACGTGCTGGCCTTGAGGCGACTGGATAACGCTGAACTCGCTACAGACAAGCTGCACGAAGCGTGCCCCTGACAGAGTTATTTAACAACAACTTCGGACCAGGATTGTCTCAAAATAACAAACTAAAACAATAAAGAGAAAACAATAACCAGTACTCCGAAGGAAAGGCAAGGCCCAGCTGGAGCACTCTTCCTTAGCCAGAGACTGCACGAAATTACGAATAGCCAATGCAAAACAGACGTTCTCACCTGAACTCACGAAAGTCTATGATCCGGATTTTTTAACAGGTTACGCGGACGAGCAACCCAAATTATGTAACGGCAGACTCGTTAGGTTACCGTCACATTAATGAGGGACAAGACACAAGACAGTTTAAATTCAATAATACGAATTTATTTATACCAATGTCAACAATCAACCAAATAGGGGTATGAAAAAGGTAATGTTCAATGTCGTGCATGAATGGGTGAATGAATGTATCAATTTGTTAGGTAAATGAATAAGAAAGTGAGAGCTAAAGAAATAGAAAGAAGTCAAAGAGCCCGTGTGAGAGAGCATATCAATCTAGTGCCTACAAGTACCGAAAAGAAGTGCCTAATGAGAGAGAGAGAGAAAAACCCTTTTATAGCCCCACCCTAAATACAGGTGCAGACAATAAAGCATTTAGGCTCAGGTTCGTCCTTCCCGTGCACTGGCAGGGCGAAGCCTGAAGGGGGGGCACAGGTGGGCGTCACATCAGTGACAAGTGTTTAGGAATTCAAAGAGCACTTGGAAAAAAAATGAGAGATGAAGTTTAGATCTTTTAGAATGTCATTGTTGTCTGTGTCTGTAAAAGAAAAAGAAATGAAAGAGAAATGAAAAAAGGAGAAAGAACAGGAAGCAACAGAAAAAAACAGTCTGCTCTACTTTACCAATGTAGCACATTCTTGGGCAGAGAGGTGGTCAGGACCTTTTTTAAAAGGGGTCAGAGGCAGATGACAGAAAAGCAAAGGAAATGGGAGAACCCTCGTCTGTGAGACGGAGAGAGGAGAGTGAATAAGTGTAGAACCAAGGGAGGGGAGTTAAGATAGAGATATGTCTCACACTGGCGGAAAAGGAATCTGGGAGTACATAGCAAGTGAACGAACAAAAAACTAACCTTTCAGATGGAAATGAGGCAATGCCATAGAAACGAATGCGAAGCGCGGCTCGTGAGTCATCGCCAATGCGATGTGCACCGTGAAGAGAGAAAGAGAAAAGAGAGTAACAACAGAGGGGAAGGACTTAAGGTTTGTAAGGAAGCCAGCACAAAGACTCTCCCCATTTGCTGATCTTATTTCCCAAGAAATGTATATTATCATGATGATGATGATGATGATTACTGTCGTCTCTTGTACTGTGAGAGGCCCCAATCCATGGCCTTATTTTAGCCCACAATCTAGAGGCTTTTCAAAAGAGTGCACTGGCGGTGAAATGATGGAAATTCACTGATTTCCCCTAAGTCTATTCAGACAAATGGCTGCTCTTAATGCCTCGTCTCTGCGACCGCGCTCCTTTATTAGGTCAGCGGACACGTACATGAAAGACGCAGCGGTCTCGGGCTGCCACTCTGTGTGGGAACTCAAGCATCATAGACTCAGGCCATGGCCTGGCTCAAATGGAGGGGCTCTCAGCTGCAGGCCATTTAAAGTGCCGGAATTCACTGTGCTCTTTCTTTCTCTCTTTTTTAACCGTCTCTCTTTTCCCTTCCATCTCTCTCACCTCTCTCTCTCCTCCCCCCTTCCCCCTTCTCTCTCTACCTTCCTCTCTCTCTACCTCCCTCTCTCCCCTTCTCCCTCTCTCCTACTTTCATCTTGTGACACAGCATAGTCCCTCCAAAGCCCCTCCATGTTCACTGACCCTAAAGAGAAATCAATATGCTTTCATGTCATTCGGCAGAAGCGGCACTTCTGCTGCTGTTTTTCCCCTGCAGTTCTCTCTCACTGTCTCACTCCATGTACTCCGGCAAAGAAGAAAAACCAGGGGGAATGAAGCATGTGTACTGGATCAACTGACAGCATTATCCAAACTCCTGAAAGCACAAAGGCTACTTCACGATCTCTTACTGAAACACAAAGCATACTTTCTGACCTCTTGCCACAGCCTCATCCAAACTCCTCAAAGCACACAGTAGCCTACTTTACAATCTACTACAGCATTATCCAAACTCCTGAAAGCACAAAGACTACTTCCCTATCTCTCACTAAACACACACTATACTCTCTGACCTCCTGTAATGGCATTATATAAACTCCTTAAACTTCTCTCTCACCTCCTACATCATCCAAACTCCTCAAAGCATAAAGGTTACTTCCTGACTTCCTCCTACAGTATCATCCAAACTCCCCAAAGCATAAAGTCTACTTCCTGACTTCCTCCTACAGCACTCCCCAAACTGCCCAAAGCATAAAGGCTACTTCCTGACTTCCTCCTACAGCAGGACCCAAACTCCTCAAAGCATAAAGGCTACTTCCTGACTTCCTCCTACAGCACAACCCAAACTCCCCAAAGCATAAAGGCTACTTCCTGACTTCCTCCTACAGCACTACCCAAACTCCCCAAAAGACAGAAAGGACTCTCTGCATCCCTCTGCCTGCTTTCTCCCCCTCTCACTGAAAAGAGAAAAATCCCAGTGAGCTAAAGAGGGTCTTTATGAGCAGTGCTCACATCTGCAGTCTGTAAGCAGCACTCACTCTGCCTCAACCTCTAACTAGGAGTCAGAGTCAGAGTCAGAGACGCCTCTGAAACGGCTTCGTTTCCATTCTTCCCGGTGCAGCCATAGCCACGCCGGCGCTCCTCATTCCCTTCTTTGTCAACGACAGCGTCTCCGGTGGCTCCATCTCATCTGGACCCTGCTGGGTCTCCGCCGCAGCCCCCACTGTGGACACACACACACACACACACACACACACACACACTCATACACGCACACACACTCATACACAAACACACACACACTCATACACACACACACACACACACACACACACACACACACACACACACACACAAACACACACACACACACACACACACACACACTCATACACACACACAAACACACACAAACACACATACACTCATACACACATCAGGACCCTGCTGGGTCTCAGCCGCAGACCCCACTCTGGGCGAAATGGACCCCAGATGCAGTAGAAGGCTGATGAAGCCTATTGCCCAGATGGACACACACACACACACACACACACTGATACACTATGGAGTTAGATTTGTTTCATAATTCACAAACAAACGAAACGCGATTCAAACAAATGAAACACGAGTCACAAACAAACGAAACGCGATTCAAACGAACAAAACGCGATTCACAAATGTATTTTGTGATTCACAAATAAATGACCCCATGACATTTGTTTGAAACCTGACGAACACGAGTTACAAATCCCTGCATTCGTCTGTGTGGATTTTTGGAACTTTCCTAACGCGTTTAGATTCACAAATGCATTTTTTCTAAAAGATATTCTCTGCAGCCTATCAGATCTCTTCCAATTTTAGCCAATCACATTATAGTGTCTATGTGGACTACAAACCACCCGTCATAGTTATGGACATCGTCTCAGATCACGAGCAATGGCATCTGTTAGCTGCCCACTAAATGTTAGTGAAATATAGCTTGTTAATCTTATTAAACCGATTATCATACATGGTTGAATATTCTTGAGAATGGCAGGATCCATGTTTAGTCATTTTAAGTGTTTCCTAGGCTAACGTTTAGCAAGCTAGGCCTTGCTAACATGGATAGAGCTACGCTTGCTGCATATGTTTGCTCTCTAGCCACATCTTACATGGTTAAATTGTGTGGCATGTCAAAATAATAAAATTGTGTGGCAGTAGCTTGGTAGTTAAGCATCGGTAGCTAGAAATTGGTAATTTCATGCCCAATGTAAATTATAGCAGACATCTGAATGCTGGGATGGTCCATTCATTCGAATTTAGGCTAATATTTCGTAGAATTCTGAAGCACGTTATGTGTGTCTGTGCACTATGTATTTATTACCTTCTCATAGCCTGTCTCACCCTAGTATTGGCGGCATTAGGTATGGTAGGGGCCATAGTTACAGCCCTAACTATGCTCTCTGCTGCTCATCTCTCTGGCATTGGGGAAATATTCCTAGCTAGGGCTTGCACAAGAACATGTGCTGATGCCTCCACTTGACTTGACAGCCCCTGCTTTGTAAAAAAAATCGTTTTAATGATCTGTTCACTAAAGTCCCATGTAAGATGTTACCTGGCTAGAGAGCAAACTAATTCAGCAAGCGTAGCTCTATCCATGTTAGCAAGGCCAATGTTATGTTAGACATTGACTAGCTAGCTTGCTAAACGTTAGCCTAGGGAACACTTAAAATGACTAAACATGGATTCTGCCATTCTCAAGAATATTCAACCACGTATGATAATCGGTTTAATAAGATTAACAAGCTACATTTCACTAACATTTGGCGAGCAGCTACCAGATGCCATTGCTCGTGATCTCGGACAATGTCCATAACCATGACGGGTGGTTTGTAGTCCACATAGACACTATAATGTGATTGGCTAAAATTGGAAGAGATCTGATAGGCTGCAGAGAATATATTTTAGAAAAAATGCATTTGTGAATCTAAACGCGTTAGGAAAGTTCCAAAAATCCACACGGACGAATGCAGGGATTTGTAACTCGTGTTCGTCAGGTTGCAAACAAATGTCATGGGGTCATTTATTTGTGAATCACAAAATACATTTGTGAATCATGAAATACATTTGTGAATCGTGTTTCGTTTGTTTGTAAATCGCGGTTTGTTCGTTTGAATCGCGTTTCGTTTGTTTGTGACTCGCGTTTCGTTTGTTTGAATCGCGTTTCGTTTGTTTGGGAATTATGAAACAAATCTAACTCCATAATACACACACACACACACTCATACACACACACACACACACACACACACACACACACGCACATTCATACATACGCACACACACCACACCCACACACATGCACACACCCACGCACACACACACACACACATGCACACACTCATACACACATTATGCACACACAGGCGCTCAACATTAATCCAGCTCTGGTGGATGACTCAGGGATGTCCCACCACCCAAAGCCCCCTCACACACACACACACACACACACACACACACACACACACACACACGCACACTTTCGTACACACACATTATGCACACACACACAGGAGCTCATCTTAATCCAACTCCGGTGGACGATTCGGGTATGTTCCATCACCCAAAGCCCCCTCGCTCTCACACACACACACACACACACACACACACACACACACACACACAGATAGAGAGAGTCTCTCTAAACTAAGCTGCTAAATTATCTCTCATTCTATTAGCGTTGGTCTTTGCGACATTTATTTTCCCTCTGATACGTTTATTTGTGGCCTTATTATTCATGCCCTTATTTGCTGTAAATTGAAATCGCAGGAATAGATAACATCAGATCCCTTGGAATTACTTCACATTCGCGATTGCTCGCCCTGAATCACAATGAGGATTATCAGTGGGACAGCATTACATCAAACCTATTTAAAGACCTGTCTCCGTGCCTCGTGAGGTCCTGGAGTGGTATTTTAGAAAAGTGGATGCAAAAGCTGTTCCCATCAAGCTATTTGGAATAAAATCATCAGAGTACAAACAGGGAGAATCTATGCCATGATGTTGGCCTTGTGAGCAGTAAAACGCCACATGTCCTGGATAAGCAGGTGCCGAGCATGGCATTTTCTCTGCTGCTGCTGTTGTTGTTGCTGTTGTTGTTGTTGTTGTGGTTGTGGTTGTTTGAAGTCCCTGTGTCATCATCAGTTTCCCCATCCTTATTTGCTCTGTAGTGGATTGGCTGGGGCATCAAACTGTGCTCTGTTTATCTGTGGTGTGTGAGCAGAGCTTCGGCCCTGTGTGTACTCTACCGCATACTCTACCGCATGCCTCCTGTCAACCCCGCCGTAGGAGCCTCTTCATCTGTCATCACGAGCACCATTATGCACAGCTGATTAATTGCCCCCCCCCCCCCCCCCCCACACACACACACACACACACACACATTGCATTTGCTACAGTTATGGTGTTGTGCCATAAGCCCATCATTATGAAAGCTTTTACTGAGACATGACTACATAAAGAGCGTCTGATGACCATTTGATGTCTCAGCGCCATTACAAAGAGGCAAAATAAGCTTTATTATGCATTCTGAGTTTATACTATAACATTGTAACACTTTATGAGTGCAGTGTACTACTAATTATAAAGAGTTGTATGGCTTATGTCAATCGTTATGAGGTTTTATGAATACTTTATAACCCTTTATGAATAAATTCATCATGCTTTATAGAGACTGTGTTGAAGTAAAGTGTTGCCGAACAAATCCCCTCTGGACACCATTCTCCACACACTAGCGAGCTCCCTTGGACAAGCAGGCACAGACCTGTCCTCTAGCTCTCTCAGAGATGAGGGCTCAGCCTTACCAAGCCTAGAGACAGCCTTAGTACCACAGAGATGGAGGAGGCTGGTCCTTAGCAACACAGAGATGGGTGGGGCTGGTCCTTAGTAACACAGAGATGGGTGAGGCTGGTCCTTAGTAACACAGAGATGGGTGGGGCTGGGAGATGATCAGATGCCACTGGTCATATCGGATGACCTGGTGTGTGAGGGTGTTGCTTTCTCATCACATTGGTCTTGGTAATGGGTCTTCATAAAGCACTTCTTACTGAACATGGATGAGAGTGGAGTGGAGAGAATACAAAAAGATAGTTGTGCCATCCAACTGTGTACCATTATAAGGGGAGGTTTTAGAAAACCACTTTTGTTGTAAACAACATATCACAGTTGGCAGTATTGGATTGTGGTTGGATTCAGTGCGGACATTTTTTGACTGGATGCTGTACTAACAACAGGCTCAGATCTTTTTGTCTGCTTCTTGCGGTTCAATTCCCTTACTCGGCTCTGCATGTGAGTCGTCGAGTGTACTGACACAGTTTCAAGAGAAACATAGAATACAAACAGAAGAGGAAAAAAAAGTTTTGTTTTGTCCTTTCTTCCAAACGACTGTCAATACTGGATCGCTAAAAGCGTAAACAGTACAACACAAAGGCAGTCCCAAGGGTCGTCACAGCCCGACTTCAAATGAGTAAAACCAAAGACCGAAAATCTTTCAAAAATAAAGTCAGGTGCTGGCGTCTCATGAGGCAGGTTCCACAACGCTTGTCAATCAACGAGAGAGCAAGAGAGAAAGAGAAAGAGAGAGAGAGAGGGAGAAAGAGAGAAAGAGAGAGAGAGAGAGAAAGAGAGGGAGAAAGAGAGAAAGACAGAGAGAGATAGAGGGAGAGGGAGAGAGAGAGAGAGAGAGAGAGAGAGAGAGAGAGAGGGAGAGAGAGAGAACAGATCTCAGACAAGATCCAAACTGGGTCTAGAGAAGAACCGACTTGTGTCTGGTTAGAATCAGGTCCAAATCTGCCATCTCCGATCCCGTCCAGCTTCACCACTTCACTATTTGTTACACACTGTAACCAAAATTACACTTTATGAAAAAACATGATCATTGAATTGAAATACAACCTCAACCTACAGCTTTTGGGGGTAAAGAGCCACATGGAAAACCACAGAAAACAAAACAAATACTGAGACAAAACAAATACTGAGACAAAACAAATACTCAGAAAAAACAAATACTCTTCACACTACATGTTGTATGCTAACTGGTTTTTGATTTGTGAGAGTAATCCAGAGTCAAAAGCCTACACTGATACAATTGAGCTAAACTTGCATGTTTAGGGCAAATACAAATCGGTAAGTGTTAATTATGAAGTCAAATTGTTTTGGAGATTTTGAAAATTGAAACATCAAGGATCTGAAAAATCAAGACAATCAAGTGTCAAACTCTTGATAACATGTAACAACATAACCACCCTTTGATAGCATTACACAACAAAAACACCCTTTGATGGCATAAAACAACATAAAAAAAACCTTGATAGCATAAAACAACATAAAACACATCTTGATCACCAGGAAGCTTCTTGTGACCGACACCGTCTAAGAAATAGAATAAAACGAAAGAAATATAAAAGAAATATAAAACAGAGAAATACAGCACATTCATGGCCAAAAGAGAATAGCCCCATGTCAAAAGATCACAGGATGAAAGCATCAAAATGGAGGCCCTTGCGGGTTCACGGCTCGTTTTGTCCAAAAGCGAGCCTCGTTAGCGTTTGCTCTTTGCTCTCTCTCTTTCTCCCTCAGTCCTCTGTGCCGCTCAGCACAAGGCTCGGCTCAGTTCCTGCAGGATGCGTTCTGCCAGATCTCCCTGAGAGCACTGATTGAGCCGGCTATCTCTCTCTCTCAGCGTCCAACATAGCCAAGTTTACAAAGCTCATCACAGCGCGGGGGGGGGGGGCACAGACACAGACACCGGGACCGAGACACAGGCCTCTGATATTTGATAGGATCTGCTTTCAAATGGCTATGCAAACACATAAGCATGTGCTCATGTTAAAGATAGAGAGAGCACTCAGGTAAACATCAGCAGGTTGTGTTTTCCTTAGAAGAATGGATACTACCACAGATCAGTCTAGCACAAATCTTGTCTGGCAAAATAGTCACAGAAATGCATTTGGTGGTGAGGTTGCACTTCTTGGCCTGGTCTGGCTAGTGATGTCGCCATTGCGCCTCTGAGTGTCAAAGGGGACAGGAGGTTCTAGAATATCTGACAGACAGACAGACAGACAGAGGAATGCTGCCATCATGCTGCTTGAAATTGTTTTCTCCAATTTGCAGTTTTTTTACTGTAATTTCCAGGATGATTTCATTTTGCCAATGCTAAAGCGTAACAATTGTGTCTGAGGTGTGTGAGTGAGGCGGTGTGTGATCCTCTGGCAGGTGTGTGAGTGAGGTGGTGTGTCATCCTCTGTCAGGTGTGTGTGTGTGTGTGTGTGTGTGTGTGTGTGTGTGTGTGTGTGTGTGTGTGTGAGTGAGGTGGTGTGTCATCCTCTGTGAGGTGTGTGAGCAAGGTGGTGTGTGTCAACCTCTGTGAGGTGTGTGTGGAAGGTGGTGTGTGTGTGTGTGTGTGTGTGTGTGTGTGTGTGTTAGTGAGTGAGGTTATGTGTCATCCTCTGTGAGGAGTGTGTGTGTGAGTGAGGTGGTGTGTCATCCTCTGTGAGGTGTGTGTGGAAGGTGGTGTGTGTGTGTGTGTGTGTGTGTGTGTGTGTGTGTGTGTGTGTGAGGTGGTGTGTCATCCTCTGTGAGGTGTGTGTGTGTGTGTGTGTCATCCTCTGTGAGGTGTGTGAGTGAGGTGGTGTGTGTCATCCTCTCTGAGGTGTGTGAGTGAGGTGGTGTGTGTCATCCTCTGTGAGGTGTGTGTGTGTGAGTGAGGTGGTGTGTCATCCTCTCTGAGGTGTGTGAGTGAGGTGGTGTGTGTCATCCTCTCTGAGGTGTGTGAGTGAGGTGGTGTGTGTCATCTTCTGTGAGGTGTGTGAGTAGGTGATGTGTGTCATCTTCTGTGAGGTGTGTGTGTGTGTGTGTGTGTGTGTGTGTGTGTCATCCTCTGTGAGGTGTGTGTGTGTGTGTGTCATCCTCTGTGAGGTGTGTGTGTGTGTGTGTGTGTGTGTGTGTGTGTGTGTGTGTGTGTGTGTGTGTGTGTGAGTGAGGTGGTGTGTCATCCTCTGTGAGGTGTGTGTGTGTGTGTGTGTGTGTGTGTGTGTGTGTGTGTGTGTGTGTGTGTGTGTGTGTGTGAGTGAGGTGGTGTGTGTCATCCTCTGTCAGGTGTGTGAGCTAGGGGCCAGTGGTCATAGGGAAAGGGGGTCGTAGGCTTCTCTAATGCAGTTGCAGCACACGGCACACGTGAGCTGCATTATGTGTCCCAGAAGCATCCCAGAGGTGCCATGGCAACAAGAAATTTGGCAAAGAGTCAATTTCTCCACTCTCTGTGAGCAGGTTTAACAGAATACACCGTGACAAATGCACCATTGATGGGCACATGAATAGGTAACATCACAATAGGGATACCAGGCTACAGATTAAAGTCTGTGAGAGCGGTGAAGTCGTGACTGATGATGACGTAAGTGTGAAGTAATCACATAAAGACACAATGATTTGATCATTAGTTCATGGTGAATTCAACAGGAATTCATGATACATCCTGCATGAATGTATGCATTAAATCATCATCATTAGTCAAGAATTACTTTAGTGTGTGAATTGTAACCTTTTTGTGACGTTGCTGCCATGTTCATCACAAGTACCAAATGAGGATACTGTGAGACAGGTACACAAAACATGAAAAAGATCAAAAGACTGGAAACACCAGAACTCCTCCATGCCTGTATTTATAGCTACAGCTGTTTTTAGTTAACCTTGCAAATGTCCATCTGCAATCTACTTCTATTCAGTGGCCAGTATGTGGTTGTTTAATCACGTTAAGTTACACAATGAATTGAGTGAACTGCACAACCCCCTTTTACATAGGCGCCCATTGACAATGAGGTGGTCTTATCAGATGAACATGTCCAGTAGTGTTTGTACAGAAGGATAGACTCTGGGAGGTGTGTGTGTGTGTGTGTGTGTGTGTGTGTGTGTGTGTGTGTGTGTGTGTGTGATTATGTGTGTGTGTGTGTGTGTGTGTGTGTGTGTGTGTGTGTGCATGTGTGAATGTGTGTGTGTGTGTGTGTGAATGTGTGTGTGTGTGTGTGTGTGTGTGTGTGTGTGTGTGTGTGTGTGTGTGTGTGTGTATGGGTGTGTGTGTGTGTGCGTGCATGTGTGAGTGAGTGTGTGTGTGTGTGTGTGTGTCTCTGCTGAGTTTGAAAACTCAGAACTTTTGTCTGTGTCCCACCGATGCGTGAAGTCGTGTCTCAGTCAGACAGAGGGCAGGGAGATGAACGCTGAAGAGAGCAATCTTAGAAACAAAATAATTTCAGGGTTGGAATCTCAGGAGCTCTTCTCTAATCCCTGAAAGTTCTCCGTTTGTTTAGTGGGAAGAGCATGGAGAGTGCTGTGTTAATGAGTCCCAGCAGCTATGGGAAGCTAGGGCTTCCTACACATGGGTGCTGTCATTTGTACGTATGGGAGATCAAAGCGCGTGTGTGCCGCGCGTGTCCTCAAAGCGTCTTAATTAGGCCGAGACACATGAAGCCCCCCGCCATAACTCCCACAGACACACACAGACACACACACACACACACACACACACACACACACACACACACACCATAACTCCCACAGACGTGTGATTCCCCAGGACGCTGCAGCACCAAAGAGCCCTCCTGAGCCTTCCTCTCGCTCATCCAGCTACTCCACATGGGAAGATTAGAGGCTTGGAGTCTTACACAACACACACACTCACACACACACATGCACACACACACAACACACACACACACACACACACTAACGCACACACACACACACACACACTAACGCACACACACACACACACACACACACACACACACGCACACACACACACAACACACACACACACACACTAACGCACGCACACACACCTGTTCTTCCCAACGGGAGGTAGCAATCATCCTGATGTGAGCCAGGGAGGCTTTCAAACTTTGAAGCCAAAGGGGTTTTCATCCTGACTTCTTCTCTCCCCTGGTTGGAGTGACATCAATTAGTGCTCCAGAGAAAGATTAGGAAGGGGGGATTGTGTACATTGGAGTTGAGTTTTCTTTTAGATTTGACACCAAATGGATGTTTCAATAAAATCACACAGATTCCCACATAGAAGATGCTATTCTTATCTTATCTGTGTGTGTGTGTGTGTGTGTGTGTGTGTGTGTGTGTGAGAGAGAGAGAGAACACATTCTTACTTGTAAGCCAGGGAGTTTGTTGACAACTTGTGCCTGCAGAGAAGGTTTTGAAATTCCCAGTCAACTCGAAATCTGTGTTTGTTTATCACAGTGCAAACTTCCACCATACACACATTCCTACCACCTTACACTAACTTCAGTGGTGAGCTAATATGTCAAACACATCTCTTTTCAATAATACATGTAATGACAATAATACTAATAATTATTATACTAAATAATTATTAATAATTATACTAATAAATCAAATACAAAATACAAAAAAGAAATTGAATTTAATTGAATAGTTGCAGTTGTGCAACACAGGGCCTGCTCAGGGTGACTGGGTTGACTGACACGTGATGTCCTCCGTGATGAAACCCCTCTGGAGTCGGGAGGCAGATACGGCCACTTTGGGGATTCTGTCATGCTCTACATACTCATCATAGTTAAAAGAATGAATGCTTGACTGAGGGTCACTTACGGTGCTTTTCTGAGGCTCTTTGTCTGTGCTCCACTCTCGTCCGGGGGGGTTTGTTCCCGTGCGAGCAGGCTTTTAATCGTTTGAGGTGGCGTATAGAGGGGAGAGAGAAGCACCAGAGATGTGTCAGCAACTGACTGACAGTTCCCACAATGCATCTGAAAATGCCAGTACCTTTCGCTTCGACAGCCGGCGGTGTGGGGATGAGGAGGCACGGTGCGTCGACTGACTGGCTGACAGGGTCGTGTAAGTGCAGCTGGTTTTATTTCCTGTGCCTCTTTCTCACTCTAAAAACCTACCCTCAGTTTTCTGAGAAAGTGCCGGATTCAGGGAGCACTTTGAAGTGTTTTGTGTTAATGTTCAAATACAAACACAACCCTCCTCCAGACGACAGACAACTCATGAACCTCAGGAGCCTGAGGCCTGTCAGGCACCTTTGAAGTCGTTTGACATTTTCGCGTTTTCCGCCATCTAAAAACATTGATCCCAAAGTACTACATATGCTATTGTTTAGCGCAAACTCAGCAACACATTTGAGAGCAGTAAGAATGCCATTATTGTCATTTGTGGTTAAATCAACTGTTAACACAGAGTTGTCAAATACCTAGATATTGTATAAAAAGACACAGTGTGTGCGGATATAGCAGATAGGCTACAGAATAGTTCTATGGTAGCCTATGTTAAGTTGACCATGCTAAAATAATCCACAGGTTCCTGAGCTTAGATACGATATCTACCTAGCCTATGGGCTATTCAGCAGCAGAGCAAGCTAAAACTTTTAGCCTACACACAACGCAAGTCTCCTAGTGTGATAGTTAGAAATGTTTCAACGTACTCATCGAGTTCCTCCTCAGATATTAAGTTAGTAGTTCATTAAGTTGAAACTCCATATTACATCTCATTGTCAATTTAAGAGCTTGATAAGAAAAAAATACCCCAGTGTTTGTTTACAAGTGGATTCATACTGCATCTCCTTTGATGCAATGCAATTGCCTCAAAATAAAGGAATTATACTTGGGCCTGGGTTGACTTTTGATTAGAGTGGACTTTTTTGCCATGTCTATCTCCTCCCTCAAGTCACATGTAATGACAAAGTCTTTAGCATGTGAATAGAAAATCGAATGAAGGGCTGGGTGTTTACACTATTCAACTGGTGCTATGACTGAGAGATATACATACCTGAACATTTCACGTATTTTAGGTACCTTTCAAACAGTAATTTTATTTGTCAGTGTATTAATCAGAAGGAAAAGTCTTTAAGGATCATGGCAACGCTGTTATCATGTTGATGTAATAACATGGTGCAAAGATTGGATTTGAGACTTTAGACAAAATTGATCTGGCAGACGATGCCGTGGTCCTCTGAGAGTTACAGGTACCTTAGGGTAGAGTAATGGGGTTCTGCCTGGTCTTAGTGTAGACTAATGGGGTTCTGCCCGGTGGCAGAGGAAATTACGACAAGAATGTAAGAATATCTGAAGGGATTTTAAGGACTTTGTGTTTTCTGATCTACTGTGGTTTTTTGTCTGCATCTTTGTAATACGTGTGTTTCAGTGTGTGCGTGTGTGTGTGTCTATGCGTGTTTCAGGGTGTGTGTGTGTGTGTGTGTGTGTGTGTGTGTGTGTGTGTGTGTGTGTGTGTGTGTGTGTGTGTGTGTCTATGCGTGTTTCAGTGTGTGTGTGTGTCTGTTGCCATGGGCATTCCTTAATTGCCCGGTCTGTCTCGTATTGGTGGATACTGGGGCTTCTGTAGCACAGAGGTTTAAAGGTTAAAGGTTAAATGTTTCTCTGAACTGCTTCTGCAGGACATCTTCACAACATATTTCCTTCATTGTCCCCTCCTCTAGCTCAGCTCTTTAGACCAGCTCAAGACCCCTCATATTTGTGTGATCTCTCTTTGGATGTAAATAACTTCTGTTCGTCATCCGAGAGCATAGCAGTGGTCCGCCGACATGACAATCCTGTTTGTCAGTGTTGATGAACAGTGCTCACTTTAGAGGGTTGTTTTTGACACAGCAGGGTCGATACATTAGAATTGTTCAGTCAATGCTCCTAAAACTAGCATTAACACGCAAAGCATTAGCACGCACTGCTCCTTGTTCTATGGAGTGGAGTCGGAGTGCCATCTTTTGTTGCAGTTTTGGTTAAATCAAGTGTTGACACATTGTTTTAAATGATATTAGAATATAAAATATTATTAGATATTGTATACAAAGACACACTTGGTGTGTGTGCAGACTGAGCAGATAGACTACTATAGTTGACAAAGCTTGACACACAGAGCAGAGTTTTCAAAAAGTCTTCCATTTGGAGAACCATCTTTGGCCCTTTGGCTGAACAAACCCTCCACCACTCCCCCTTGCTGTGATGCACTCCTCCTCCACTCCCCCTTGCTGTGATGCACTCCTTCTCCAGGCGTGGGACAGTAAGGAAACCTACAGCATATGAGCTCAATAGTAACTCACACTAAGTTAAAAAAGACAAAAAAAGACCGCCTGGAAATATATATATATTTTTTTACGTGCACATCTATGGTTTTGTGTTTTGAGACTATCCATCCATTGGACATGTCTGTTCCCTGGAGTAGCCTGCAACATTAAAAATAGCTCTGGAGCGGTGCCAATGGGATCCTTTGATGAGCACAGAACAACATTTGACAGTAGTCTGCTCATTCTACTTCAATGAGAGAGCTGTTTGATGTTTATTAAAGAGTTTCCTGTGATGAAGGTCCTCAGCAAAATGGCTTATGGGTGCAGTGACCCGTTACCTTCAGCCATTTGGATTAGCCTTCAGTATTTTAACCAGTTGAAATATATCCTAATGTGAAATGGAGGGTTCATCAGGCTTAACCAACCCCTGTGTGTGTGTGACATTTAACAGCACAGGAATACTAATCCTTGGGTGTTTACGTCAGTGAAAGTGTAGCATTCAGCTTTGCATACACTGGAAGAAAGACTGAACATCTGAAAACAGGTTTTGTTATAACTTGTATTTATACACGAGGACACGAGAACATGCTCAAATCCATGGCCCACTCTTACTGTGAAATAGAGGCATTAGAAATCCTAGGATCCTCATGGTGGGGCTTGTGTTCTCCCTATGTGGGAAGAGAGATGTATTTCAGGGCTTTCGTGGCTCTTGTTGCTTGAAGACGTCCGAGAAAACAGACGTCTCACCGTGAGCTACAAGCTTCCTCCAGATGGCTATTCAGATCTCTCTCTCTCCTTCCCTGTCTCCTCATCTCTCTCTCTCTCTCTCTCTCTCTCTCCCTCCCTGTCTCCTCATCTCTCTCTCTCCCTCAGTCAATCACAGACTGCTGGCATGCAGCCGATGGGTAGATCGTGAGAAAAAAAGAAAACTCTTGAGACGGACATGAAGCTGAACTAACTGAGCCTGCAGACATTTTTATGAATCATGTCGAACTGAGACACGATGAGTAGGGGGAATGCAGAAGGGGAGAGAAGAAGAGAGGAGAGGAGGGGGGAGAGGAGAAGTGGAGAGAAGGGGAGAGGAAGAGAGGAGTGGAGGAGAGAGGAGAAGAGGAGTGGAGAAGGGAGGAGGACAGGAGTGGAGGAAATAGGAGGAGCTGAATGAAAAAGGAGAGGAGAGGAAGAATACAGGGATGGGGAGTCAAACAAGCGGTTTATTTATACAGCACATTTTATACACAGAGGTAATTCAATGTGCTTTACATAAATAAGCCACAAGCGATAAAAACGAAAGATAATAACAAAGTGCAATTATATCATTAAAGGAATCCAAATTAAAAGATGATATATTATATGATAAAAAAGAAAGTCGTTTTTAAAACAGGTAATATAAAAGGCACAGTGAGAATAGGGTGCAAGTTGAGAGCTCAATCATAGGCATGTGAAAAGGTAAATGTTTTTAACCTGGATTTAAAAATTGTACATTTGAAAATGCTACATTTGGGGCACATCTAGAATCTTCTGGCTGTTTGTTTCGGTTGCATGCAGCATAGCAGCCAAATGCTACTTCACCAGTTTTAGTTTGGGCTCTACTAGAAGGAATAAGACATGAGAGGAAGATGACAGGAAAGGAAAGCATAGGAGATGAAAAGACAAGAAAGCAGAAGACGGGAGGGTAGAGGAGGACAGGAATGAAGATGAAGAGAGGAAAGGAGTGGAAGAGAAGAGAGGAGGAGTGGAGAAAAAGAGAGGGAGGGAGTGGATGAGAAGAGAGGACATATAAATAGACAAGAGGACAGTGGGTCAGAGCCCTTCGGCAGAGGTCAGTGGCGTTACAGCGAGGTCACGCGTGATGAGGGCGGCTGCTCGGGGTCACCCCGCCGACTGCCACTGCCCACACTTCCATTGCCCACACTGCTCAGAAGGCAGACAGGAGCCTCGGGGAGCCCCGCTGTCCATCGCAGTCAGAGAAAACTGGTCAGGAGGATGGTACGCTGCGACTGCAGGCATGTGGAAACGCACACGTCACTTTGCATTATCGCCCGCCTCCTCAGCTGAGAGGCCACAGCATCGGAGAGCTAGCACCACACAGCCACCAGTGGTCAGACGCCACAGCATCGGAGAGCTAGCGCCACACAGCCACCAGTGGTCAGACGCCACAGCATCGGAGAGCTAGCAACACACAGCCACCAGCGGTCAGACGCCACAGCATCGGAGAGCTAGCACCACACAGCCACCAGTCAGACGCCACAGCATCTGGACAGCTAGCACCACACAGCCACCAGTCAGACGCCACAGCATCGGAGAGCTAGCACCACACAGCCACCAGTCAGACGCCACAGCATCGGAGAGCTAGCACCACACAGCCACCAGCGGTCAGAAGCCACAGCATCGGAGAGCTAGCACCACACAGCCACCAGTCAGACGCCACAGCATCGGAGAGCTAGCACCACACAGCCACCAGTCAGACGCCACAGCATCGGAGAGCTAGCACCACACAGCCACCAGTGGTCAGACGCCACAGCATCGGAGAGCTAGCAACACACAGCCACCAGCGGTCAGACGCCACAGCATCGGAGAGCTAGCACCACACAGCCACCAGTCAGACGCCACAGCATCGGAGAGCTAGCACCACACAGCCACCAGTCAGACGCCACAGCATCGGAGAGCTAGCACCACACAGCCACCAGCGGTCAGACCTCTTTCCTCTAAACTGATTGTGTAAGGTCTGTGTTCTGTCCGTGTTTAATTTCTGAGTTTGTCTCCCTTGTGTTGTCACATGTTTGTTCCCTTGTCTAGTCCTCGTGCTTCCTTGTTCCCGCCATGTGCTTTCCTATGTCTGTTTGTCTATGCCATGTGCCCTCTTGTTGTTGTTCGTGTCTCCACCCCTCACCTGTTCCCAATCACCCGGTTTGTTCGTATTATTGGTTTCTCCTGTGTCCTGTTAATTCCCCTCGTTTAGTCCACCTGTGTCATTGTCTGCCCCGCCTTGATTGTTCTCACCTGTCCCTCGTTATCTGTTGCCTGTGTGTATATATAGTCCTTGTATTCTTGTTTCTCGTTGCGTCTTCATAGTTATATGTTACCTGGTATGTTCATTGTTTGTCCCGCTGTTCCTCGTGTTTCCAGCGATTAGCGCTTCCTCCTTGTTAATGTGATTTACTCGTGCTTCTGACCTCTGCCTGTACAACGACTATTCTCCTGCCTATTCCCTGTTTGGATTTGTTTGCTACTCTTGGACTGCCTACCTGTGTACCGAACCCGGCTAGTAAAACGTTTAACCCTTTCATTCTACTCCTCGTGCGTTTGAGTCCTTCACATCACCCACCATTCGTAACAGATTGTCCTCTTGGGCTTGGGAGAAGAGGCTGCCACTATCAGACATGGCTTTGCCTCATTCTAACCATTCAATATGGCTGTCAAAACTCAGTAGCGTCAGGAAAGTGATTGGCCTCTGGCTGGTTGCTCCATAGTCAGTTCCTGCTTCCTGCCAAAGACAATGTTCATTGTTAATGGTGCCAAATATATGAATATTACTGAATTCAATTCAGTTTGATTCAATTCAATTCAATTCAATTCAATTCAACTTGATAGGTGACGTTTCCAGTGAGACACTCTAGATGTTACACCTGTGTAACACAGGAGATTAATCTTAAGTTAAATACACTACAGGTTGTTTAATGGACCAAAGACTGGTACTTCATTTATTCCAGCAACAAGTGCTGTGGCACCACTTCATAATTACTGATGTAATTATCCTGCCCAGCAGATTTGAGCCTTTCAACGAGATGGAGATGAATGGGATGTAGTTGGAGGCCCAGTGTCAAGCCTGCCACGTTTCCCTGTAAGGTCTCTCCTGCCACTTTCTCCTGTAAGGTCTCTCCTGCCACCTTCTCCCTCCAGTACTTCAATGACAACTGGAGGCCGGGATGCAAGAAAAAGGAGGAGAAAAAAAAGTGCAAGGAGAGGAGAAGAGAGCAAGGTCCTGTGAAGAGAAGAAAAGAGAAGAGAACAGAGGAGAAGAGAAGAGGGATTATCTTCGTAAGGCCCCTTAAAATGAGCCTGTGGATTATTTCACCTTCTCATGGAGCGATGCATTATTCATGTCCTCTGCAAGCCTGCGATGTCAGAGAGCCGTTTCCTGTTCACTTCACCTCCCATTCTCTTCTTTCAGGATGAGCTTTGCGCCTTTTCAACACTGCCCCCCACCCCCCGCCATCCCACCCCATCCGCAACTCACACCCCCACAACTCCACTGTCTCCACTTCCACCTTCACTATAACCCCCCACCACCCCACCTCTCAAACAACCTCCCTTTTTAACAAATCCTGGCTCTTCCTTTAAAAGGAAAGAGGCCGCCGTATGCATTATCTCTCTGGAACATTTCTACGTCTGCAAAGCTGCTGTCCCCCACCCCCTCCCTTATCCTCTCCTCTTGTCTTCTTCCCTCCGCTGAGAGAAAGGGTCTGTCCCCCCACCCCCTCCCTTCTCCTCTCCTCTCTGCAATTCTTCCCTGCGCTGAGAGAAAGGGTCTGGCTTCTTCCCTCCGCTGAGAGGAAGGGTCTGGCTTCTGCAGGCAGTTTTTTTCCCCTTTATTTCTTTATTTCGTTTTTTTCTCACACAGATCAAAGCCCTGACTGAGATGTACAGTACCTCAAGTCACCTGCTTTCATGCTAACTAGAAGAGCCCAGAGAGCTGGGAAGTACATGTTACACACATGGCCTTTAAAGTACATAGTACAAGAGAGAGTGGCATGTTATACACATGGCCTTTAAAGTACATAGTACAAGAGAGAGTGGCATGTTACACACATGGCCTTTAAAGTACAGTGCATAGTACAAGAGAGAGCGGAATGTTACACACATGGCCTTTAAAGTGCAGTACATAGTACAAGAGAGAGTGGCATGTTACACACATGGCCTTTAAAGTACATAGTACAAGAGAGAGTGGCATGTTACACACATGGCCTTTAAAGTACATAGAACAAGAGAGAGTGGCATGTTACACACATGGCCTTTAAAGTACATAGTACAAGAGAAAGTGGCATGTTACACACATGGCCTTTAAAGTACATAGTACAAGAGAGAGTGGCATGTTACACACATGGCCTTTAAAGTACATAGTACAAGAGAGAGTGGCATGTTAAACAGCCACGTGACCTTTAAAGTACATAGTACAAGAGAGAGTGGCATGTTACACAACCACATGGCCTTTAAAGTACATAGTACTAGATGCATTCTTTTAGCTGCACTTAGTTCAGGCTTTCATCTGTGCTTTTAGTCAATCTGGGGTTTACTCTATGGGTTTTTGGTCAAGTTCACTTTTTAATTTGTTGTTCTTTTGTTATCCATATTTATGCTTTATTTGTCTTAACCATTTTCTTTTTACTTATATATATATATGTATATATAAGTTTTAGCTTTTGATCATTCATCACTCTCTTTTATTGCTTTTTATGTCCTAGATATTTTAATATGTTTTATATGTATTTAGACTCTTTAGTCTTTTTAATCTCTTATTTTGTTCTTGTTTATTTTGATTGTAAATTGATTAACGTCGACTGGAAAGCACTTAAGTTCAATTCCTGTTCTTTTTCAATGTGCTATATGAATAAATGTGACTTGACTTGACAGGTACAAGAGAGAGAGGCATGTTACTCAGACTCATGGCCTTTAGAAAATGTGTTTTTCAGACCTTCTCTTTAGTTTTTTTTTCTCTTCTATGTGTGAGACACACACACACACACACACACACACATACGCACACTCTCACATACACACAGAAAGACTGATTGTCTTTCACAGTTCCGAAGGACATTCATTAATTATGGCGACAGGAAGTTCTGATCCCATATCCTTAACAATTTTGTAGGGTGGCCAGGGTGCTGACACGACAAAGAGGCTGAACTCTCACACACTCATTTCTCTTCAAGGTAAGAGCAGCAGCAGCCGGCCCACCCCCTACCCCCCTCTCCCACCATTCCTTTGTAAATGGAAGAGATTGAAACGCAGTAGAAATCTTATTTTCCTTTGAAGCTCAACAGATCTTTTGTCTCTTTGTGACAGATGAAGATGATGTTGAATATGACTACATCACGATTGTTATGGCTCTTTCAGTGGGCTCTTATGTTCTGAGACACTTATCAGGCGCATTACTGGTTTGCGTGTGTGTTTGGATGAGTATGAGTGTCTGTGTGTGTGGGTGTGCGTGTGTAAGTGTGTATGTGTGGGTGTGTGTGAGTGTGTATGTGTGTGCCTTGTCGTCTCAGCATGTGATGCTCTCCCGGTGTGGACCCTTAAGGCTCATGGCTTAAAGTGCCTCTACCACCCGGAGTCATAGAGTCAGACACAGAGAGGGCACACTAGGCGTCCATTATCATGAGAGAAGAATCCCGAACAGAACACAGACTACAGTCACCTAGGAGACATTCTGCTGTAGAGTTCTGGAACATTCTAGTGTGGTGCTGTGCTGGCGGCAGAGAAAGAGAGACGGATGCTCGAGCCTCAAGTCACAGATGACCTAAGAAGAAAGACAACTTCAGTGCAGTCAACTAGGATAAATAACATCCGGGCACCAGACCAGATAATAAATGGACCGAGCCATCATCATTCTTGAAGGTACAGGTGTAAGCTGAGAGCTGTACCAAGGAAGTTAAATGAGATGACAAACACACAGTACTCAACAGGAAAAAAGCCAGACCCCTTCCTAAACACATCAGAAGATAGATGATGCCATGTTCTAGCAGGTGGCATAGGCTGTCATTAGTCATCATGACAGTTCTTGTGCTGTAATAAAACAGCACGATGTTACCATTATATATATACTTGCCTTGACTGTCTGCAGATCTCAGAACAGCCAAAGACATCAAAGACATTAGTCATTATGAGAGCTGTCATGGTATTTAAATGGTTGCACGACACACACGAAAAGTGCCATGAAAATGTATAACAGCAATGGCCTCTAACAAGACATTAGTTTATGACATGGGCAGTGGAGGTAAATTTGTCTGAACCGAAATTATGTGAAAAACACTGAACTCATCTAGCGAAACATTCTTTAAATAATAATATCATGAATGAAAAGAATTAAAATCAGTGCAAGGAGGAAGTATTTCAGGAAAATGAGTAGTATGTTAGGAATCTACTCGTTCTTTTTATGGATGAGCGACAGTTTTCTTATAATAGCGTTCCAGTGTAATTTGTGGCTGTCGCCGTCATTGTTTGTCTCGACTTGTTTATGTCAATTTCAGCCTGCCACTTGAAAGTTGCAAATTGAAAGTGGATGAACAGAACCGTCTATAAAAATACAGCAATCATTTGTCACCCGCCTGATGTGGAAAGGGAAGGAGGCGAAAAGCACAGACAGCGTGATGTTTCCTGTGGACAGAACTCATCTTCACACAGTTGCCGTTCATTTGAAAGTCTGATGTGGGTCTATTTTAGGAAGGGCTTGTGATGAGGGCCAAATCACAGCACTTGCAAACTGTTGAGTGTTTTATGTTTTTTTTTTTTTTAAAGCAAATTGTAGCCCCCAGCACATGCAGAACTGGTGCTTCTTTTTTTGGATTTGTTTTGTTTTGTTTTGTTTTGTTTTGTTTTGTTTTGTTTAGCTGTTGGCTCATCCATCCGCAGAGCCGGTGCTTCTTTTGTTTGGTTTTGTTTAGCTATTTGTTCCTCCACATGGGAGTGGCAACATCCAAGATAAAATACCTCTTTGTCTTTGCCCATAAAACTGATGTGTAGTTCAGCTCTCTTTCTAAAATGCTCTCTTACTATCATCATACACTCTGTTCATCCCCCTCTCTCTCCTCTCTCCCCCACTACCCTCTTTTCCCATCACCCTTTCATTCTCTCTTTCTCCCACTATCTATCTTCTCTCTCTCTGTCCCCTCAGTCAATATTGTCTCCACACACCATCCCTAACAACATAAAGATTAAAAGCTTCACAAATTCCCGCCAAGCAACATTTCATTTCACTAGCCAGGGCTCCGTGCCTTATATCACCGCGGTATTAAGCGCCCATCGCTAGCGGTCACGTTTCACCCGTTCCTCTGGCTATTCATCTGTTTGAGGATGGCTCTTTATGGCCCCCAGTAATGCCTTTGTGCTCAGATAGAGATCCAATAACATTGCCGAGGAGATATTGCCTCAGTGTCGCCTTCAGGGATGGTGTGTTCAGGGCTTCTCTCTGTGTGTTCGCACAGGCTTTTCCTGCTCTCTGTTTCCATGCTATACTAAAGTGAAGAGGGTTTGCAGTCACAGAGAAATAACACATATGTATGAAATCTACAGTATCTTAAAAGAGCAGATCTAAACATTTAACATGCTGTGTGCAGGTGTTGCTAAGCTAACCGCTGAACATTTAACATGCTGTGTGCAGGCGTTGCTAACTTAACCGCTGAACATTTAACATGCTGTTTAGGTGGCATCGCTGTTGCTAACCTAACCGCTGAATATTTAACATGCTGTGTGCAGGTGTTGCTAACCTAACCGCTGAATATTTAACATGCTGTGTGCAGGCGTTGCTAACCTAACCGCTGAATATTTAACATGCTGGGTGCAGGTGTTTCTATCTTAACTGCTGAATATTTAACATGCTGTGTGCAGGTGTTTCTATCCTAACCGCTGAACATTTAACATGCTGTGTGCAGGTGTTGCTAACTTAACCGCTGAACATTTAACATGCTGTGTAGGTGGCATCGCTGTTGCTATTAGGATCCAATTAGCAGGAACTATACAGGGAACAAAGTCACCAAGTGCTTCACTTACTCTTGTGTGTGTATGTGCATCCCCAGAAGTGATGGTGTACGAAATAGTGTGTGTGTGTGTGTGTGTGTGTGTGCGCGTATGTGTGTCTATGCTGTATTATATACAGTACTGTACTGTATATCGTGATACTGTACTCCCCCTACCGCTTTTAATTGGCGGACATTGAATAATCAGAAACTGAAAAAAAGTTTTATAAATCGAAAGATTCTGTTTTGCATTGGAAATAGAAACTATTTAAGTAAAGATGGAAACTGTAAAGATATATAGAACATATCCTTCAATAATAACAGTAACTACATAACATGAACTGTTTTGCCTGTTTTTTTTTTATTTAATTTTTTTATTTTTCCCTTTACTGAATTAAGTTTAGATAGACCACACACCCTCTGAACACCCCCACCAACCCCCATATCTAGCTGAGGGACACTGACCAGTCAGTTTGAAGCTTTTTTAATCTAATAAAGTCATTTAAACATTTGCTACATGTGAGGCTATAGTTCTCTGACATGGGTCAATGAATAATCTTTTTGGACTGGGAAACAAAAGAAAAATGGAAAACAGCTTTACAATTAAAAAAAATAGTTTTACATTGAAAATGAAAACCAATTGATTGGCTGGTTGTAAATTGCTCCGAAAGAGAGTGTGTGTGTGTGTCTGTGGTGATTTTGTACTTTTTTACATATTTTGAATTTGAATTTTAGCTCAATTATTCTCTTTGTATTGGTCTGTGTGTGTGTGTGTGTGTGTGTGTGTGTGTGTGTGTGTGTGTGTGTTTGCATGTGTGTGTCTGTGTGTGTCGGTGCATACACACGTATACAAAGAGAGTGACTCAATTGCATGTGTTCCCTGCGCTGAAGGAGTAGCCAATTAAGCATCTGTGGATGTTGTGGTAAGTAGACGGTGGGGATGATGAAACCTGGATCCTTCACAATCACCCTCATTAGTCTTCAGTAGGGCTGAGCACCAGAGCCTCCCTCTCCAAACGCACAATATATGAGGAGGAGGAGACCAGTTCAAGAGCTGCAGGAATGATCTGGCCACTGCTAGACAGGTGAAGGTTCACAAATCATTAAGCAATACATTACAATATGTAGTTTCTTTATTTAACTGTGTCAGTAAAACCATGTGCTTTTGATGTAATTGTTACATTGATGGAACCGCATATTGATGTTTTCCTGTTCTGATTGGTTCTTGCATGGTGGTTCTTGTGTGAGCATAGAAATGCTCATATGGCGAACTGGTGGAACCAAATATTGCTATTCTACTGTTAGTCATATTAAGTGTGGCATTATTTTGTATCTTTAACTCAAACCCCTGGATGTGAACTCTGTCTGTCTCACTGAGACCTGAACCATTAGCATTAGAACCCCTTCACCACAGATAGGCTCCTTCCTGCTATCACCCTTTTACCTCTGTTCTCACCCCCTCTCCCCATAGGTGAACCCCTCCATCTCACTGTCTCCCCTTCCTGCCATCACCTATAGGGTGTGGTGTCCCCTCCCCTCCCCTCCTGTATTCTACCTGACTGAATGTTATAAATGCCAACATATTCTACAATCAGGTAGGCCCTTCTCTGAACAACACGCTTAGAGGGGGTCTCCACGCTGAAATAAACTCCAGAAATCCTGACTGCATCTTCCGGTTCGTTCTTCAAGTTTGGCATGCTAATTTAGATTGTATCAACATATTAATCATTCTAGCCCTAATCTCAAGTATGTTGTAATAGCATCTACAATTCGCAAAGGGACATTGGATTAATTAGTTAATCATGGACAAGAGCAATACCTTCATATAAAGTGTGACCATGTATAGTCATACACAAATCTAGCTCTGCTCTGTGTGAAGTTTATGGTTTACATTTTAATACATCTATGAGTTCAGCGCAGGGAAGCACGTGTGTCCCCTTTTTCTCTTTCACACAAACACACACTAGCATACACATACACACACACAGTGAGAGAAAGAGAGGGAGAAGGTGAAAGAGGGAGAGAAAGAGAGCGAGAGAGGGGGAAAGAGAGACAGGGAAGGAGTGAGACAGGGATAGAGGGAGAAAAAGAGATAGAGAGAGGGGAAAAGAGAGATAGGGAGGGAGAGAGACAGAAGGAGAGAGGCAAAAAGAGAGACAGGGAGAGAGAGGAGGTGAGGGTAGTTGGAGAAGAGCTGGGTGCGGACAGGCCTCTGGTAATTAATGGCAGTGCCCGTGCAGGACAGGCCTCTGGTAATTAATGGCGGTACCCGTGCAGGTCTGGCTCTGCTTCAGCCACAGCTGCAGTGCTCCCCACTGGCCCATTAATTCACATGACAGGCCCCTCCCAAAGCCAAGCCACAGGTGAGGAGGCCAGGGCTCGGGCTGGGATGGGAACTACCTCTGCAGGACACAGCAGGACACACGGACACAATGATGCATGTGGGGCGGGGGGGGGGGGGGGGGGCACAGAAAAGCACCGACACAGGTGGCTGCAATTAAGGTTGAATTATTATTAGCAGTAGTATTAGCAGTAGTAGTAGTAGTAGAAGCAGCAGCAGCAGTAGTAGCAGCAGCAGTAATAGTAGTAGTAGCAGCAGCAGCAGTAATATTAGTAGTAGCAGCAGCAGCAGCAGTAGCAGTAATAGTAGTAGTAGCAGCAGCAGCAGCAGCGGCAGCAGTAGTAGTAGTAGCAGTAGTAGCAGCAGCAGTAATAGTAGTAGTAGCAGTAGTAGCAGTAATAGTAGTAGTAGCAGCAGCAGCAGCAGCAGCAGCAGTAGTAGTAGCAGTAGTAGCAGCAGCAGTAATAGTAGTAGTAGCAGTAATAGTAGTAGTAGCAGCAGCAGCAGTAATAGTAGTAGTAACAGCAGCAGTAATAGTAGTAGCAGCAGCAGCAGCAGCAGCAGCAGCAGTAGTAGTAGCAGTAGTAGCAGCAGCAGTAATAGTAGTAAAAGCAGCAGCAGCAGTAGTAGTTGCAGTAGTAGCAGCAGCAGTAGTAGGAGTAGTAGCAGTAATAGTAGTAGTAGCAGCAGCAGCAGTAGCAGCAGCAGCAGCAGCAGCAGCAGTAGTAGTAGTAGTAGTAGTAGTAGTTGCACAGAGACAGGTGAATATAGTATAAGTTAAAGGCACAGTCCATGATTCTAATCCAATACAATTTTTGTCATATTCAGTGATTTCCTCCTCATGGTCCTCCAGCTGTACTGCTGTACAGCTGCAGTGTGCGTGCTCAAAAAATGTTTGGGGTTAATAGCTCTGTCAATTAGCATTGGACTAGCAAGCTTGCTTTAGAAATGTACTACTTAAAGCGGAAGTGTCAGGAGTTTAAGTAAGTTGGACGTGATTGGTGTGTAAAAAAGGCTCGGGTTCAGCCGATACCAGAGGTGGACTGGACATCTGGCACACCGAGCACATTCCAGGTGGGCCGGTGCACCTTGTGGGCTGCCAGAATCAGACTTTAATTTAATTATTTTAATTTGTTTAATTTTTCACCTGCATGCCCCATTGGTTGTTTCTTAACTGACACTGGCTGGCGCCCAATCACATCTTACTAGGCTAACCCCCTTTGTGCCTCAGTCTTAACTTATCTTGACAAAATGGAAGTGAATTGCAAGCGAGGTGCTAACAATAAAAAAATAAAATAAAAATTGCGACAAAACAAGACAGAAAACTAGCTACGCTAAAAACAGAGCAATTGCCCTGAGGACCACGTCTTTAATAGTAGTATTGGTAATGCAAACCAGGTCTACACTTCCAAAAACCCAAATCCAAAAACAGCATCTAACAGGATCTAAGATTCAGTCTTTCAACTAAGAAGAAAAGCACCAAAGAGGACTCACCCATTTGCATTGTCTGCCAGCACACCAGCTGTGAATGTGGTGAAGCAGACCATACTATGGAGCACTGCCTTGTCTGCCCTCTACTACCCAACCTTTGCAGCTCAAAAGACCTTGCAGTGTTCAATAAAAACGCAAAGGACTGTGTAAAGAAATGGGAAACTGTCATATAACCATCACGCTTCAGAGAAACGAAAAGAAGAAAAAAAGAAGAGGCACACCAGCTTGTACATATATTTGTTGTTGATGTGAGGTTTTCTCCCAGGAACCACTCAGTAAATCAGGGCTGTAATGCAGTTTAGATGATGTGTGGTGGTACAGCATAGTGTAGGGTAGCATAGCGTAGAGTAGGATAGCATAGCCAGCGTATCCTAACAGGTAGGATTAGTGTTGAGATGCTAAATGTGCCTCATTTTGCCACACTGGCTCACAAGCCCTCTGAGTGCAGTTGCCTCTCCTCCTCAGGGGATTTCAAATCAATCACTGCGCCTTGGACTGCCTAAAAGCCACCGGTTCAGCCACTAAAATAACGGATCTCTACATTCCCCGGCCACTTTGTGAGATCCCAATTACATTACAACTGCTAGGATTAGACCGGCGGAGAGCTGTTTTGACAGACTGTGCTGTTAGTACGATTCACAGGCTCGGCCTACGGTACACAAGGCGCTCCAGGTTTGCTCTTCGTCTTCTTGGCCTGAGGTTTGTTGTTGTACTGAATGTTCGGCTGAGATCTTGATTAGCGCTAACTCAATAAAGCACAGGTATATTGTGTTTGGCTTCTGGGGTCATTATTCACCTGTGGAAGTGAACGCAGCTTACCTGCTAGGACTGCATGCCTGCGAGCTCCTTGGTTGTTTCTGTGAAGGGCAATGTGTACCATGGGTTTTGTTATGGTCTTATCTTATTGTCTATAATCATCACAATTAAAATTTATACTTACATTATTACTTACATTATTACTTATCATTGTCACTTCTATTATCGCTTATCATTGCCACTTATATTATCGCTTATCATTGTCACACTGCCTTATTTCTTCTCCTACTCCTGATCATCAACCCATCATTGTCAACATCTTCATCATGTTCAGCACCACTGTCACCATCTCCTCCTCCATTACCTATCTTCACCTACATCATCCTCATCCTCATCACACCATGCATTATGGGATGAGGCGAAGCACAATGTGTGTGCATCTTTAGTAATCATAACAATCACACCACCAGTAATATCACCTCCATAAACACCTCTTCCTCCTTAAGGCCAACTGCCACTGGCAGCGCATCAAGACACCTGAGTTAAAAATGTAGTTGTTTTTAACAGGGCAACGCACACTTGCAGGGTTTGACGTGCATTGACACCAAAGTATAGACCACGGTTCTATTTCTTGAGTGTCAGGTCCATAGAAAGGGCTTGACTTTCAATCCAATCCAGGCATTTTCACTATCTGTAACAATTTGAGCTAACTTCTATGGCACTGTGGGTTAAAGGCAGGACTTTTCATTCCTTAGCAACCGTTGCCACTTGTAAACAAAACTAATTACCGTTACCCTGTTTATCGCAAAGTAGTTAGCTAATTAAGATGATAACTCGATGGTATAGTAATATCGATCTAGCCATTGCAACGGTAAATTGCACATAAACACTGTGTGTCTGCCATTGTTCTGCTATCGCTAAAAAGTTATGTTTACGCCATTTTAATGGTAACACCAATGTGTGTGTTTTACATTTGTATTTCACATTTTGATACATCTATAAGTTCAGCGCAGGGAAGTATGTGTGTCCCTTCTTTCTCCTTCTCTTTTTCTTTCACACACACACACACACAGTGAGAGAGAGACACGGAGATGGAGAAGGTGAAAGAGGGAGAGAGAGAGAGATAGGAAAAAAAGATAGATAGGGAGGGAGAGAGACAGGGAGTAAATGTAAAATGTAAACACAGTGTGATGTTTCAGAATATCTGGTGCATCCAATGATTCGCTGCCAGTGGACGATTGCCTTTACAGTGAACTATCATCAGGACCATTATTATCTTCACTTTTGTTATCCTCATGATCACCATCATCACCATTTTCACCTCTAACCTTCCTCTTTCACCTATCATCATACCACTGTCCACATCTTCATCTCATAATAATAATAATCATCATCATCATCATCATCATCATTACTACCAGCATTATCACCACCATCATCAATATTTTATTCATCAACATCATCATCCTCATTATCATTGCTTTGTCACAATCATAATCATCCTCACTGTCATTAAACTATTCAGAATCAGATCTTTTCCCCTCTCTTCCCAGTGATCTTCGCTCTCCATGATGACCGACTGGACCACCACTGTGGATCTTCTTTTTGTGTGTGTGTGTGCGTGCGTGCGTGCGTGCGTGCGTGCGTGCGTGCGTGGTGTGTGTGTGTGTGTGTGTGCGTGTGTGTGTGTATGTGTGTGTGTGTGTGTACGTGTGTGTGTGTTTGTGGATGCTGCAGGGCAACTCAGTGTGGTAGTAATCTTTTTGACATCTCCTGACCCTTAGCCAGTAGCTGGCATTTAAACACACTTCCTACTGATCATCGTGCTTCTCTTCTTCTTGACAACATGCATCAACCCTGCATGCATCAATTCTCTGTTCCTGTCACATCTACTGATTACACACAACCACAAAAAGCTGGGGTGTACTATATCAAGCAAGCAGAAGATGGATAATATCAGTGCATCAACACACACACACACACACTGACATAGACTTGGCCACACACACACACACAGATGCATGTCCACACACACATGTTGAAACATCACTGTGTGAGTTTGAATGCAGAGAGTACTCATGTAGGTATAGTCACAGAGAGTCCTGTATTTGTAATAGCTAGGGAAATTAAAAAGAGGTCCGTTACATTGTTTCTTAGCCCATGCTACATGTTCATATTGCCATTAAGAGCTGTGTCATGCAGTCATTGGCAGAGTGTACAAGCACTTTGATATCTCAGTACTAGGTTAGGACATCATTTCACATTCTCAAAATCTTTGTTACTCTGTTTGCTCAGCTGAATGATATGGTTTCACTGTGACAATTATACATAATGTAAAGAGTGGCTAAGAGATATACGTTTTCTACATCACAGAAAACAGCAAAAGTATCCTGTTGAGTAGTTACTAGAGAGTGATTGTTGTTGAGTAGTGACATGGTAGTGATAGTAGTTGGGAGTGAGAGTAGTTGGGAGTGATAGTAGTTGGGAGTGATAGTAGTTAAAAGAGCAGTTACTGACCCTGTTATGATCCTGTACAAAGTGCCCAGTGTTATTTTAGGACATTGGAATGACCTGAGATGTGGGTTCAACAACTTGTTCTTTTACTGAGAGAAAACTAAACATAACATTCCCCTAAGCCAACTACTACCTCCACACAACTCCCCAGCACACGTCTCATGAATGCTGCCAAGCCACAGAGGAGGATTTGGAAAGCCTCGGCGTAAGTGAGCTGAGTGGAATAAATAAAGAACTACTCCTGCAGCGAAAACAAAATGCCCAATTAAAGGAAAGTCTCATTGCAGCCGGAGATAAAGTCTTATCAAGGCTTTGTTGTGAAAAGCAGCGGCCTTTAGGGCAGTCATTGTGATCTACCCTGGTCTCTATCCATCTAGTTAATAATAGGTGTTATTGTTTGAGTTGCTCAGTGCTCTTGGTCAGTAAGGTGAAGGGATCCTGCACAGACCCCCCCCCCCCCCCCCCCCCCACACACACACACACACACACCTCCAACCCAGCCAAACAAACAAACAAAGAAAACAAACAGGTAACTTTCGTTTTGCAAAGTAACTGTCGGCAGTTTCCAATTCTCCTTGTCATCATTCATTTGGAGGACAAAGAGAGCGGTGGAGAAGTGTGTTTTGTGGAGAGAGAGGACACAGAGGAACACTGGGAGAGAAAGCAGCAGGCCAAGGCAGGCAAGTAGATCTAGCCTGGAGTGTTTTGTTATTAAACTGGCACGGGCAGACCCTATCTCATTTCATCTTTTCTCTAAGAGCGAGAGTGAAGACTTATGCCATCACTCAGCGAGTGTTTCTCCGCGCTCGCTCGCTCGCCAGCGTACGGATAAAAAAGCTGTCAGACCCTAAGAGGAGGACGTGGATGAGTCACTGGAGACAATGCAGGCAGGTTTTTTTTTTTTTTAAGTCACAAATCTCATAAATCTTCAAAAAAATATAATAAATGTGCTGGAGACGAGGGATGGTTGAGAGCTAAAAGCTTCATCAATCAATGTAAGCAGTTTCCCAACATCTGAAACATAAGATGACTGCATTATACTGCCAATCAAAACTCTGCATATGAAAGAAGCGAAACAGAGGAGAAGTTCTGCATCTCTATTACCTGATGATAAACAAAGCGGCGTGCGGCGCGAGACTCGAGAGCGCGGTGGGGGGTAAGAAGACGTCTGCTGACTCGGCATTTTTGCCAGACTTCAGCTACGGCACAATCTGGAGACGAAAAATGAGAAAAGGACAGAATTGCATATGAGCAATGCTCCCCTCTTATGAGATGCCTTCCGTGACATGCAAACAAGCATCCACGAAGCACAGGCTCGTGTGAGAGTTGGGGCTATTTTTACGCACCATCAACCCAAGCAGCCCTCCAGGATTTCTGCAAGAGCACAGTGTGGGCAAGCAGGTGTGACAAATCCCTGTTTAGAGGGGAGACACTCCTTAACATGCTTGTTAGCGCACAGGCAGCACAGAGCCACATCTGTGTCATAACAAGGGTTTTAGAAATTACAAACACGCACTAAGGTCGTGGGGTGCAGATAGATCTGCAGTAGGGAAATAGGGACTCAGAAACAAAGATGGTGGCCGCTTAGAGAGAGCAAATGTAAGCGCTATATTAAGATCAGGTCTTAGTTTCCTTTGCTTGAAGTCATGACAACTGTAATCGGAGCTGTATGTTTTTCAAGCTAACGGAATCGGGCTAGAGTTCTAGAGCAGTGGGGTGGGGGTAGCCTGACGATGTCATACTCGAGTCTGATATCACTCCATTGGGCTGTGATTATGGGGCGTGTTTCAACCGAACCAGGAGAAAAAATGCCTCTTCGCTCAATTGGTTACCTACAACCAATCAGAACAACGTAGTATGTGACCAGGGGCAGCTGATACATTACACTTTTACCGGATCCCGTAGGAAGGAAGGCAAAAACATCTTTTCGATTGACAAATGCCTTAATCGCGTTTCTCTGTTCCTCTTTCAAAATGAATGCACTGTCAATGTCTAAATGGACTCGAATCTATACATTTCAGCTCTCCAGCGGCAGCCATGTTTGTTGAAAACGAATTCAACTCGTGTGTTGGTGACGTGGTTGGTTACGTTACTGTTGATCATCTGTCCATCATCGTATAAAGCCCGCCTTAACAATTTGATTGGTACGGCCGATATCGAGCCGCAGATAATTTCTCCTCAATGGAGTAATGCCAGACCGAACTTCCCAACCAAAAAAATTGTGGGCGGGGCTAAGTTCGGTCTGGTATCCAGGCTAGGGTGGGGGGATATCAGTGCTTTAAATATGGATAAAAGGCCACAAATGGAAAAGCCAACATGTGCGCTGATAAACACAAGCGTGATGTGTGTGTTTATGCTGACACACATGCAAATAGCCCACATGGTTTCACCCGTGGATTCATTTCGTCTCAGTTTATGGCTCGGTGTGGGCCACTATGTTTGTGTCCCATTTACAAAGCCAGGACTGTGTATGAAGAGCGCAAACACTGAACGGACTAGATAGAGGACTGTGAGGTGCAATTCGCTGACAAAAAGTGCACGGGTTTAGAAATGCGGTCTGCACCTTCGATGGGCCTACACACAAAAGGCAAGAACATGATTAAATACTTAAATCTTTTACCTCAGGCAAACAATATGACAATGATTGCACTGCAAAACAAGCCATGTTTGAAAAGAGATCTGTTGATGGGAACATTATCTTATTATATGCCAGGACTGTGTATGAACAGCTAGAGTCCATAATGCTAAAGCTACAACAACAACACAGATGTGGGAGAGGAGTGCCAGGATGGTCACTAAATGGTTGTTTAATCATATTTGAGGTTAGTTTTTTTTCTCTATACTTTCATAGATAGATAGATAGATGGATACTTTATTAATCCCGAGGGAAATTTAGGTCATCCAGTAGCTTATACACATATACACTTATACACCTCACCGACATACATACATAAATCACATATACATACACATAGGGAGAACATATTCACACAGGGTGTTTCCAGATACAGGAAAGGGTCTGACCCTATTGTACAGAGTGCAATGATTTTGACAGTGTCGGTGTCCAGGAGGAAAGTAATCTTGTGCTGCTGGTGTGGATAGTGCAAACAAATATAATGTTCTTGTGCTTGTGAGGATGGGTAGTGCAAGATAGTGATTTTGTGCTTGTGTGTGTGTGTGTGTGTGTGTGTGTTTGGAAAGTGCAAAGAGCAAAGTGATAGTGCAGAATATGTAAGTGGTAAAGTCTGTGCATGGGGCTGAGATGAGATGAGCAGGGGAGGGCAGAGAAGTCCATCTTCCTCCCCCTCCCCTTGCGTGGCATTAAAAAGCTGAATGGCCCTGGGGACAAAGAACTTCCTCAGCCTTTCCGATGAGCATGACAGTGACAGGAGTCTGCCACTGAATGCGCTCCTCTGTCTGTTGAGAGTACTGTGTAGTGGGTGGTGGTCATTGTCCAAGATAGTCAGCAACCCACTCAGGGTCCTTCTCTCCACCACTGTAGTGAGGCAGTCCAGTTCAGTGCCAACAACTATGGGGCGCCGTTTGTAAAATGTTGCACGTTCGAAAATCCTGCTCAGTTTTGCTACATTTAGCATTTTCATATGGAACAAAAAGCACGACAATATTCGAATGTCACTTTTTCAAGCATTTAGAGAGAAATTCATGTAAATTCATGCGATAACTTTTCCAAGGATATTTTTTGGCAGTAACACAAAGTTGTTGAATAATATAAATGTTTCATCTAAATGTAAATGTTAAATATAAATGTAAATGTTAAATGTAAATGTAAATGTTAAATATAAACGTAAATGTTCAATGTTATATATAAATGTTAAATGTAAATGTTAAATGTAAATGCTAAATGTAAATGTTAAATGTAAATGTAAATGTTAAATGTAAATGTAAATGTTAAATGTAAATGTAAATGTTAAATGTTCAGTCTACATGTCAGATTTGAAGACTGAACCTTACAATATTTACGGTAATTGGCTTTCATAGTTTTCACGTCACGTTAGAATTACCAGCTTGCGGGCAAGAAATACACTCCACAGCTGTCTACCACTGGAATTTATACTGGAACTGACCATCTTTCATTCAAGATTATTTAATGTATCCGCTTTAAAATTGTCTGACATAGGTAGTAAAATGCCAGACAGTTGTTGCTCGGTTGGCTGTTCAAATCGGCGAGAAGACAAGCCCGGCTGTTTCCAGCTTATTGTAGACGTCTTCTGGGTCAACTTTTCTCAGGCGGGCAGTAAACTAGTCTTCTTTTTGGAGCTTGCAATAAAAGCATTAACCCTGTTTTGGTCGCCTCATTCATCAGAATATCTACCTAAAACGGGAATAGATCAAGAAATAAAGTCAAGAAACAAAGCATCAACACGATTAAAATTGGATTACCCGGTTTCTGCTCTGAGATTGCGACAAGTACTTAAGCAACTAGGCTAGGCTACTGTATTTTGTCATCCAACTGGTAATACTACAATGCCAGTAGAAAATACTTGGGAAGATAATTTCAGTTGTCATTCGCCAGACCAGGTGGTTGTACTTGTGTTAACCAGGAAATTGTGTAAAATGATAAAGAACAGTGTTGGGTAGGCTAAAGGTTGCTAGCTAACAGCATGTAGCTCGCTATCTGGTAGCTAGCTATTCAATGGCAATCATCTTTGCTCTGATAATGAAGATGTTTATTAGTTTTCACCTTCCAGACGACATCGTTATTAACCCATCCCCTTCTGAAAATTAAATTACTATCTGTGCTTTTGGTAGGCTTTCAGTTTTTGAGGTGTGTAGGGGGACGGATTTCTATTAGATATATGTAAATATCTCCAAACTGGAGCTCAGGCAGGGACTTCTACGTTAACATTTATATATAACATCGAACATTTACGTTTATATTTAACATTTACATTTACATTTAACATTTACATTTATATTTAACATTTACATTTAACATTTAACATTAACATTTAGATGAAATATTTATATTATTTAACAACTTTGTGTTACTGCCAAAAAATATCCTTGGAAAAGTTATCGCATGAATTTACATGAATTTCTCTCTAAATGCTTGAAAAAGTGACATTCAAATATTGTCGTGCTTTTTGTTCCATATGAAAATGCTAAATGTAGCAAAACTGAGCAGGATTTTCGAACGTGCAACATTTTACAAACGGCGCCCCATAAACAACAGCTCCCGCCTTCCTCACCAGCCTGTCCAGTCGCCCTGCATCCCTCTTCTTTATGCTGACTCCCCAGCACACCACAGCATAAAAAAGGACGCTGGCTTTCTGTTATTTTTTGGTCCATGAGATGTGTGATTCGTGTCTGAGGTTGGGATGGGAGGGTGGGGTGGGAGGGCGGGAGTATTGTGATTTATTGCTGTTTTTTATAATACTGTCTTGCTTTGCTTCATAAATAAAAACAGTGAATTAAAACAAAAAAGGCAAGACCATGATTACATATTTCAACCTTTTACCTCAGGCAAACAATATGAAAACGATTGCACTTCAAAACAAGCCACGTTTGAAAAGAGATCTGTTGATTGGAACATTATCTTATTGTGTCTTAGCCGACTTTATGGTAGTTTAATGGACTGCTCCAGCCAAAAAATGGTCCGGCTCTCATTTTGCCGCAAGTTAGTTTTCAGGTAATGAACTTTTATACTATTTTAGCTGTAGTTTTGATTTAATAAACCATTAGTTTGATGTAAACATGTTTTCTTTTTATTTTAGATCACTCATATGCCAGCTAGCTCACTTGCTAGCATTCAACCCAATGACGGAGGGCTAGCATCCATGGATTTTAAACACTTTTGAAGGAAAAGCTCAACATCTACGCTACAGATGATGTGACCTGAATTCACCCTGCGTTAGCTTGCACCGCTTTCACTGTTACATTTGAAATAGTCCCATACAGGACTCACACGTTTCCTGCCTGACTTCTTCACTTGGTAATAAGGCCTAACTTCCATTAGTTAGCGTCCTGACATGCTATATCGCCTTCTTAATGTTGAATTTTGGGAGCGTGAATGAATAGATTCGTATTGAAAGAACAAACGACAATTTTTTATTTTTTTATTTTGAAGAATTTTCTTATTTTAATTTTGATTCGGTTTTTTTTTAATCATTATTGGTTTAGTTTAGTTTTAGTTTTATATTTTCCTCAGGTAAATTATTTTATTTCAGTTTACAAAAATGCCTATAAACCTTTCTATTTCATCTTAGTTTTAGTTCCAGTTTAGGATGATAACCCTGGTCTGCCAACATACGTATGTTAGATACTGTCCACATAGAACACATACACACACACAGAGACACACTTGGCTGTGCCTGTGCCTGTGTCTTTGGTCCCTGTGACAAGCTAGAGGGGATCTGGGATCTGTGTGTGTGTGTGTGTGTGTGTGTGTGTGTGTGTGTGTGTGTGTGCGTGTGTGTCTGTGTTTCCCCTCACAGTGGATCAGCAGTGTCAGCAAGGATGACAACGAAAGGCCACAGGATGTGCTCCCCCCTGAAGAGGAAATGTAATCTGGAGGAGGAGGAGGAGGAGGAGGAGAAGGTTCTTTTATCTTAGTCATACAGCCATAGCAAGCTCCTCAGCCCCTAACTCTCCCAAGCCTGCAGCTCCTTCAGAAGGGAAGATGGAGGAGGAGGAGAGGGAGGAGGAGAGGGAGAGACCGGATCCGTCAGTAACGGACAAGCCAGCAGTCCGCCATGGTCTGCCTGTATGTCTGATGCACGAGGCCAGAGCCCGGCCACGGTTGTCACAGCCCCCCCACACACCCCCACCCTGGCAGGGGGTAGAGGGAAAATCAAAGGATTTCCAGTTTCTGTCTCCTGACAGAAAAGCACAGACAGAGAGGGAGTATAGAGGAGCAAAGAACATGAGCAAGGAACTGAGCTGAGAGAGAGAGAGAGAGAGAGAGAGAGACTGCTAAACTCTCAGAAGAAAGAGAGAGGAAGAGAGATAGAGAGGGAGGAAGAGGGACAAGGAGAAGGAGGTTAAATCGAGATGGAGGGGAGGGAGAGAGAGAGAGAGAGAGAGATGTGACGCAGGAAGAAACAGGTGAAAAGAGAGAGAGCTGAGCAAGTTGGAGGAAGAGAATGTGGGATAGAGATGGGGAGGAGAGAGAGAGGAAGGTATAGAGACAAAATGGAGGGAGAAAAAGGGGGAGCGAGAGAAAGAGAGGGATAGAGACTAGGGGGGGGCGAGAGAAAGAGAGGCCTGATTACAGTTTCGCTGGAGTGTGACAAACACAGATCGGCCTCACACTCCCTGAGAGAGACACAGCTGACTACAACAGAAGTGTGGGTGCGTTTGTGTCAGAGCCAGGGCCATGTGCCCACACACACACACACACACACACACACACACACACGGACAAAAAAAACTTACAAACACACTCACAAACACAGGCATACACAGGAGACCACACACAGTCACAGTCACACATACACCATAGAGGCCCCACAGACATATACCCACACACAAAGGCACACACCTCCAAATGTATACACACACAGAAAAATACATACTCAGGAGACAGGCACATACACACATAAACATACATACACAAAAAACACCCTCACTACGAACAGAAGCAGAAATAATGCATGCACTTGCACACAGACATAAGGACACACAAACAAACACACACACACACACACACACACACACACATTCTCATTGTGCACACACAAGCTCACACACACATAGTGCCAAGTACACAGACACTACAAATGTACCGCCTGTGAATTATTTCATGGTTATGGAATGGTCAGTATAAAACACTACTCACCATTGTTGTCCCCATTGGTGGATTTACTGTGACCTCTATGAGCTGGGTTGATATGAACAGGAAGGCCGGCAGATGGGTATGAGCTGGGTTGTTCATGCTCAAGGTTTCTTCCTGTTGCTATATAAACACATGGAATTGAATTGAATAGAATAGTCCATTCTACTGTTTCTAATTCTATGGGACTTGTGGTATCCAATTCGTTTACTGAGTTTTTCCAGGAAACCCTGAAGCCAAAGAGGACCGTGACCTTAGTAGAACTTTTAATGGACATCAACACTAAAAGCTAAAAACCATTTCTTTGACTCATTTCTGAAGTAAACTAGTTTTCTGTGGCTAATTTCTCATGTAAACTAATTTCGTTGTTGAAATCTGAGATATCATGTTTTCACGTCTTATGTGTTAACTAAGTAAATTAGACAGGTTGTGCCATGAAACCTTGAAGCGCTAGTTCAATAAGTTAGTTTACATTCAATGTGAATCATTCCTGCTAATTGAAGCCTACATATACTGCTAAAACATGCAATGTGTTATATCTTACTGTCTTCGCCATCATTTATTCTGAGATGGAATCTCACGCATCATAGTTAATTAAGCGATTCTAAACATCTCAGTATCTTCAGTAACGGACATAATAATGCTCATTAACGTAATTCCATCACGAGAACAGTCACATTCACTGTTGCGTTCTCTAAGAAAATATTTCTGTCAAAGCATTATCTTTCCCACAATTACAGTCACATAGTTACTGTTATTACATGCGTCCTTAGTGATTCTGCATCATCATCCTCAATCTTCCTCTGGAAATTTGTATTACATTTTCGGGATGTCTGGATTTGGCATTTCAATGGTGAATAAATCATAGCTATTTCATCCCTGAAGTACTTAAGTAACTCGTCTGATATCTTTTGACAAGAGGGAGAGCTGAGAAGATGTCGGTATAGTACAAAGGGAAGAACAAGAGTTCATCCTACCTTTCTAAGTGAGCTATCATAAAACTTTGATTGGGTTTCTTACAACAGCATATTACTGTAAAGACCTGCGGTCTCATTTCACTCGCTAAAGCCATCCTCGGCTGTCATGTCAGGCGTTTTAAAATGCTCTCCACGGCAACCAAAGGTCATCTGGACGAGCAGGAAAACAGCAGATGCCATGACAGGAGCTGTCAGGCTTTTAATTGCACCGTGAGAAGTACAGGCTGCGTTCCTGTCGCATTGTGCTCCGCCTGTTTCAGCAAAAATGGATCTCTCCTCCCGAGTCACGTCACGACTGTCACGCTTCATTTCACAGGGAAACTTTCACGTCTCATCGTGGATTGCTTTTTCTTCGCGTGCGCACACACACACACACACGCACGCACGCACGCACGCACACACACACACACACACACACACACACACACACACATACGCACACACGCACACACACACACGCACACATACACACACACTTGCAGTAACATGTTTTCTCCAGTCCAGTGTAAGGGGATATGGCGTCTCAATGGCGGATGACAGTGCATGCTCTCCAGCATCCACTCCAGGCCATCCCAGTCAAGGGCGAGTCCTGTCTGGGGCCGTCCTGCGGTCACAAAGAGATCTCCAGCAGTCAGGGGGTGAAGGACTTGCCAAACTTAGGCAGGTGTGACAGGCAGTGGTTCAGATGCACCATGATATGAAGCCACGGCCTCAGAGCATGACCTCTGTCAGCTGATTGTGTAGAGATCATTATTTCATTCACATTTAAGAAAAGCAAAAAAACGTACAAAGAAAAAAGTGATGAGCCTAGAAGCCAACCGTCTTCGTCTGCTCCAGCCTCTAGACAGGTCCTCACACTGCAGTTACACACAATGAAGGAGTCGTCTGGTCCAGCCTCTAGACAGTTCCTCACACTGCAGTTACACACAATGAAGGAGTCGTGTGTCGACTTGGGTCATCTTGAAGCCAATGAGTTGCACATTAATTGAGTGGTAATCCTTCCTATTAACATTTAAATACTCATTTGCATGAGCTGCCAGCATTACAATGTGAGTGCAATCTATTGCACCTATGACACTAGGGAATTTATTGCACCTATGAAACTGGGGAATTTATTGCACCTATGAAACTGGGGAATCTATTGCACCTATGAGGCTGGGGATTCTATTGCACCTATGAGGCTGGGGATTCTATTGCACCTATGAGGCTAGGGAATCTATTGCACCTATGAGGCTAGGGAATCTATTGCACCTATGATGCTGAGGATTCTATTGCACCTGTGAGGCTGGGGAATCCTGCTGTGCTCACAACACCCTCTCTTCCATTCTGTAGCTCCTCAGTGGTGTGTGGAAACTTCATGCACTGAGGGGACAAGTGAATGCCTAGAAGTCCAGCTGTCATAATTCTACTAATTGATTGCTAGTGGATGTGCCTGCCCGGTCACCAGGCTCTCTGTGGAATGATCCAGTAGTCAGGAACAGTCAAGGACAGGTAACAGTTGCACCTCAGCAGGTATAGTCTGGTTGCAGTTGGTGCGTCTCTGTCAATTTGAGCCCATATGGGCACATGGCTCTCGTAGCGAAGCTCTCGGCGAACGGTACCTGCTTATCAGCCATACGTCATCGTGCGCAAAACATGTCTGGCCCATCTCATTTCCTTCTTATTGCGCAGTTGCACTAAAGCTGCCATTCCTCCTCCTGAAGACCAGTGCATTATAGGACAGTTCATAGCCTATAGATTGACCGACATGTTTCACACGTGTAGAACCATAATATGTACTGTATGTTAATCACATTTCCTTAAGGATGTGTTGATTGTGTTAATATGGATATTTTTAGAAAACCAATGTGTGTTTTTGTCTAAGTAGCCTAACTTATGTTGTTTTCATTTATTAATGACTTTATTGTGCAAATCGTTACATATAGCCTAAGCAATGTGTTCAAGTTGGTAACACAATTACAACAGCATGTACTACTACTACTAGTTATAATAATAATAATAATAATAGCAATAACCATAACCATAACCATAACAATAACAATAACAATAACAATAACATATATAGCTGCAAGCAGCGATGCAGATTCCTCCAAAGATTGCGAAACCAGGGGAAAATGTATATTCTTCACAATTTTGGAAAGAAGAGTAAAAGAAAGAAAGAAGAGTGAAGAAGGGAAAGAAGAAAAGAAAGAAGTGTCTTGCTAAAGGACACTTCGACAGGGAATTGAACTTACAACCTTCTGATTATCAAACAACTTGTCTACCCCTGCACCACTGACGCCCAGGTTAACATTTCAAAGATTTGCTTAGATATTACTTCACTTCCTGCTTTTCTGCTGAATTTGAGTGGCTATACCGGACAAACGGTTGTGAGGATCAAAATTCTATTCTTTGTTTTTTGTGAGGCTCGGTCTGGAGATCATCTCTAGTGAATTTGAAGAAGATTTGACAAGATTTGTAGGAGGAGTAGGCTTTTCAAAGGTTTTTGAGAAAAGTCCAAATATTGGAAAATCTACATAACCGAAAATTGGTGCCATTGAACGTCGAATTCGTCTTGATCCAAGGAATCCAATGGTACCTCATTTTTGAAAATCGGTCAAACTGTTCAAAAGTTACAGTGTTAACAAAAGTCCAACTTTGACCCGTTGGTGGCGCTAGTGTGGTCTAGTGGGAGACATGAAACTTGGTGTGAGTGAAGAAGGGACTGTCCTTAATGAGTGTGCCAAATTTCAGAAAAAGTTACCATATGGGATTTGAGAAAAATTGTAGGAAGAGTAGGCTTTCAAAGCAGTTTGATAAAAGCGGTAATAGCGGAAAATCTATACAACAGAAAATTGGCGCCATTGAAAGTTGAATTCGTCTTGATCCAAGGAATCCAATGGTACCTCATTTTTGAAAATCGGTCAAACGGTTCAAAAGTTGTGTGTGTTAACAAAAGTCCAACTTTGACCCGTTGGTGGCGCTAGTGTGGTCTAGTGGGAGACATGAAACTTGGTGTGAGTAAAGAAGGGACTGTCCTTAATGAGTGTGCCAAATTTCAGAAAAAGTTACCATACGGTTCTAGGGGCTGCCATTGACTCCCATTGCACCAACATAATAATAATAATACCTACAATAACAATAGGTTTCCTCCTGACGGAGGAATCCTAATAATAATACCTGACGGAGGAATCCTAATAACAACAATTAGGCAGCAGACGCCATATTGGCATTCTTAGATATCCAAATACTTGCAGTGCTCCAACATACCACAAGGAAACCTGACATAGAGCTCAGTACTTACATGTCAAAGAGAGATTTATTTTATAAATGTAAACTTTGGATTTGTTCTAAAATCACATCTGTGCATGAGAACATTTTATAAATGAGGCAGCTGGTTTTGGTGAGGTGGGGTGTATTTGTGTATTTAATACTTATCTCCATAACAGTCATACTAGTGCTGGGTGGATAGAGACTGAAACTCCCACGAAGGTCACACACAAACACACACACACACACAAACACACACACACACACACACACACACACACACACACACACACACACACACACTGTTACGACCCGGCTCTTGAGCCGCAACATAAATTGGAGACAGACCACAGAGTTGTATGAAAATAAAGTATTTATTTCTATATAACTTAAAAGTAGTGGCTAAAATGGTGTCTGCAAAACACCAGCACCAAACGCATGGTGTTCACCAGCCTCGAAAGCATGGTGGGAATGCGAGCTCTCTCTGAGGGCAAACAGCATGGCTTTTATCCACACCTCTCAGGTGTGGACAATCAAGCTAATTATGCCCATTCACCACCCAAAGACTGTTGCACTGCCACTGCAAAGCCAGTAGGGGTGTAGAGGGGCGTAACACACACACACACACACACACACACACACACACAAACATACACACACACACACACACTCACTCAACACTATACCTTTCCTGCAGCAGGGAGTGTACTGACAGAGGACCTAAAAAATAAACATAGCATGTTTTTAAGCAAGTCATTAAGCCTAATACAAAAAAATCTAAATCGAATCAAATGAAACTAAATGGAATAAGAGCATGAAGTCAGTTCTATCCCCACTACTGTCTTTTCAGTAAACACTGACTGCCGGTCGACCCAAGTCCCAAACGAGGCCCAGATATATGAAGAAGACAGAAGCCAGCTATCCAGCCATCCAGCCAGCCAGCCAGCGAGAAGCAGCAAGGCTCTCCCCACACCTCAATCACCGCGCTCCACTCCTTCCTCATTTCTCCTTCCTCCTGACACCTCCTCCTCTCCCTCCACAGCCCTCGCCGCCCCGGTCAAGCACACACCAGCCGCCGAGTGCCTCGCAGAAAGCTATCAAGGTGTTATTTCATTTTCTCTCATTCCTCTCATTTTTCTTCTTTTTTCTTTCTCCTTCTTTCTTTCTGTTTTCTATTTTCTTCAAAAGCCAATAAGGCTTCACTTTAGAAAATGACCTTCCATTACCTGCAGTCAAAGAACAACAGACAGTGGAGTACGTCTCGTCAATCAGCTGTGCTGGTTTTCTGTGCCATGGAGCTGGATAAGCTCAATCACATGTCTCACACGTCTCACGCGTCTCACGCGATCAGATGCACGTGCCACAGATTCATGGACTGTTAGTCTTGAGACATAGTGATACAGATTTCAACACTTACTCCCTTATCCTGGTCTTCCCCAGCACAGCATGGCAGACATCCAAGCAGTTTCCCCACATCTGACATTTCACGCAGGCTTGTCAGTGATGTTTACACAAACTCTGATGAACAGGTAAACAGCTGACGGACTCACGCCTGTTCCATAGTGATGCACAGGTGAACAGCTGACGGACTTAAGTGTATTTCCATAGTGATGCACAGGTGAACAGATGACGGACTTAAGCGTGTTTCATAGTGGTGAACACGTGAACAGCTGACGGACTTAAGCGTATTTCATAGTGATGCACAGGTGAACAGCTGAAGGACTCAAGCCTGTTTCATAGTGATGCACAGGTGAACAGCTGACAGACTTAAGTGTGTTCTCTGTTCCATAGTGTATTCTGTCTCGTGGGGGTGTGTGGATGATGAATACATAAACAATTGTAACTTTGCACATCACTTTGTCCAACCCAAAGTGTGGTGTGTGTGTGTGTGTGTGTGTGTGTGTGGAGACTGGTTGGGTTGAGATCCAATGTGTGGACAGTCATGTGACCCAAAATGTGGTGTGTCTGACCTAAAGTGTGGTCTGTGTGTGTGTATGTGGTGCGTGTGTATGTGTGTGTGTGTGTGGTGTGTGTGTATGTGTGTGTGTGAGTGTGTGTGTGTGTGGTGCGGGTGTATATGTGTGCGTGAGTGTGTGTGTGTGTGTGTGTGTGTGTGTGTGTGTGTGTGTGTGTGTGTGTGTGTGTATGTGTATGTGTATTTGTATGTGTATGTGTGTGTGTGAGTGTGTGTGAGTGTGTGTGTGTGTATGTGTGTGTGAGAATGTGTGTGTGGGTTGAGGACACTATAGTTCCCATCATGCATTATGCATGTGTACTCTAATGGCCTCCCCCTGAACCTGAGTATGCCTCCGCACTGCGCGCATGGAGGAGTGAACACACACTTCTGTGCTAATTAGGAACCAGCAATTTGGGAGTGTGTGTGTGTGTGTGTGTGTGTGTGTGTGTGTGTGTGTGTGTGTGTGTGTGTGTGTGTGTGTGTGTGTGTGTGTGTGTGTGTGTGTGAGTGTGTGAGTGTGTGAATGTATGTGTGTGTGTGTGTGTGTGTGTGTGTGTGAGTGTGTGAGTGTGTGAATGTATGTGTGTGTGTGTGTGTGTGTGTGTGTGCGTGTGTGTGTGAGAGTGTGTGAGTGTGTGAGTGTGTGAGTGTGTGAATGTATGTGTGTGTGTGCCCCTGCATGTAAATATGTCTTAGTATGTGGTTTGTGGTGTGCAGGCATAGATATCTTCACCTTCCTAAAGTAATTGCCTAAGTCATTTGTTCAGGTTTTTCAGAAAACACAAAAAACTTAGACAAAAATTGAATATATGATATTTATTGATAATTTCACTCAAAAAGGTTATGACAAAAGATGACTTTTAACATACTAATAACAATGTATGTCAATTATGTAACAAAAGAGGAATAAATGACGTAGGCAGATTTTTCAACCTGCCTTTGTACAAATTTTAAACCTTCAACTCATGTCAACAATAAAGCTTGTATAATTGCCTGTCATTTTGAAAAGCTTGTAAAATTGCCTGAGTCATATTGTCTTTTGACTTAGGCAAAATAAAACTGCCTAAGTCACACTCTTGACATAGGCCAATATACTACAGGGGTAGAATCACATGACCTGTTCAACTGAGGATGTAAGCGATTTTACCAGAGGTGGCTAGCATCATGAGGAGATGATTAAGGCAAAAAAGTCATTTTCGTCAAAAAAAGACCCAGGCAACTATTTTAGGAAGGTGATGATATGTGCATATGTACAGGTATGTCTTTAAGTGTGTGTGTGTGCAAAGGAGTGTGGTTTGTAGCGCTCCCTGTTATTAAGGCATAGACGTATTTACTTGAAAGAGGTGCCTGTATACACGTCTGTGTAAGCGTGTGTGTGTGTGTGTGTGTGTCTGTGTGTGTCTGTGTGTGTGTGTGTGTGTGTGTGTGTGTAAGAGAGAGAGAGAGAGAATGTGCGTTTGCTGGTATGTATTAGGAAGGACTTGCAGGTATGTGTGTGTGTGTGTGTGTGTGTTCGTGTGTGTTTGTGTGTGTGTGTGTGCGCGCGCGTGTGTGTGTGTGTGTGTGTGTGTGTGTGTGTGTGTGTGTGTGTGTGAATGAGAGATAGAGAGAGAGAATGTGTGTTTGCTGGAATGTATTAGGAAGGACTTGCAGGTATGTGTGTGTGTGTGTGTGCGTGCGTGCGTGTTTTTGTGCGTGTGTGTGTGTGTGTGTGTGTGTGTGTGTGCCCCCGCCTCAGTGCCAGTCCGCTGCTAAAACAAGTGACAATTACAGGCCCATGTCATGGCTCAGGGCTGAGTGGCAGTCAAATAGCAGGTTTCACACACACACACACACACACACACACACACACACACACACACACACACACACACACACACGGCCATCTGACTGAGAGAAAGACAAAACAGAGGGAGAAATAGAGGAGAACATGGAAAAGGAGTGGAGTGGAGAGAGAGAGAGATATGTGTTATGAGTTATATGTTTCTATACCACATTGTTACCACCTATAACTTATTGTTTGTTTTTATTTATTTATGTTTATTGTGCTTGTACATTTTATGTAAACATGCTTTGGCAACGTTGTATTGTATGCAGTCATGCCAATAAAGCCTTTTTTGAATTTGAATTTGAATTTGAATTTGAGAGAGAGAGAGAGAGAGAGAAGGAAAGAGATTCAAAATAGAGAGTGATAAGAAGCCCAGAGATGGAGGGAGAGGGAACAAGGATAGAGAAGGAGTGGAATGAGGGAGAAAGAGAGAGAGAAAGAAAAAGAAAGAAAAAAGAGAAACTGAGAGAGCTGGAGAGGCTTTGGGGGGGGGGGGGGCTCAAAGAGAGAGGAGAGGGGGGGGGGGGGGGTTGAAGGAGGACAGTCATGGAGGGAAAGAGAAGGGGGGAGAGAAAAAAATCTCGGCTGAATTTGCCTCCACTTCATCTCTCCTGCTCAAGCGTACAAGCTCCTGACAGCAACAGCCACGCAGCCAGGGAGGGAGAGAGAGAGGGAGAGAGGGTGAGAGAGGGAGAGAGGGAGAGAGGGAGGGAGAGAGAGCCAGGGATAGAGAGAGGGAGAGAGAGAGAGAGGGAGAGAGAGAGAAAGGGAGGGAGGGAAAGAGAGCCAGGGATAGAGAGGGAGGGAGAGAGAGGGAGAGGAAGAGAGAGCCAGGGATAGAGAGAGGAAGGGAGAGAGAGAGAGGGAGAGAGAGAGAGAGGGAAAGAGAGAGGAAGGGAAAGAGAGCCAGGGATAGAGAGGGGGAGGGAGAGAGGGAGAGAAAGGGAGGGAGGGAGAGAGAGCAAGGGATAGAGAGAGGGAGGGAGAGAGAGAGAGAGGGAGAGAAAGGGAGGGAGGGAGAGAGAGCCAGGGATAGAGGGTGGGAGAATATGAGCAAGTGAGAGAGAGAGGGAGAGAGAGAGTGAGGAAGAGAGCAAAAGGCAAAGAGGGAGGGAGAGCCTGAGCGAGCGAGCGAGTGAGAACAGGAGCAAACGAGAGAGCACAGAGCTCCATCCTCTGTAGATTGCCCACACAGTGTCAGAAATAAAGAGCAGTGTTTTAAGGCGGGGTAACGGGGGGAGAGAGCACTGAGTGCGACCGCGTCTGCGAGGGGAAAACACCGTCTGCCTGCCTGAAGAACAGCACGGCGGGGAAACAGGAGAGGACAGAAGAGGAGAAGGAGACGGAGACGGAGGAGACTGAGACCCACTCACACACACACACACACACACGTCGCTTCTTGTCACGGTAGGGGAAGTTTATCCATGTGTTTCTCAAGTCAAATATTTACTGTGAGTAGACGTGTGTTGCGTGGTAAGAGGAACACTGATGGACGCGCAGCGGCACACTAAATGTCCACAGACGTAGGTTGCCACGGTGACTATGACAGCTCTTCTCATGGTCAGAAAGACGACACACGACTCTGGAGCATGTTTGAGTGGGATTCATCTCCACAGATGTATGTTGCCACGGTGACTCTGGAGCATGTTTGAGTGGGATTCTACATGACAACAGTCAGCAGCTCTCAGTTTGGACATGTACATGCTTTCCCTTTTCCTGACGCTTCCATGAACTGGCAACAGTTTTAGCGGTGGTGTATTATGGAGTGGGTGGGTGTGTGTGTGTGTGGTGGGAGGGGGTCGGCTTTAAGTTGAGCTGTTGGCAGTGTGATAAGTGCGTGGTTTGTTTGTATGCGTGCGTGTGAGTGCGTGTGAGTGCGTGTGAGTGTGTGTGTGTTTGTGTGTGTGTGTGTGTGTGTGTGTGGGTACACTCGGCATACTGATAGTGAAGGGACGCAGCAGCAGTGTTACGCGGTGCAGCACAGAACAGAATGGAACTGAACAGCATAGCACGGTGCCAGTGTGTGTGTGTGTGTGTGTGTGTGTGTGTGTGTGTGTTAACGAGCTGATGGCACAGGGGAAGGGTGCTCTTGTGTCGCAGTGACTCTCCACAGCCAGACAGGCAGGAGGAGTGAGCAGAGAAGGTGCCACTGAGTGTGTCTGTGTGTGTCTGTGTGTGTGTGTGTGTGTGTGTGTGTTTGTGTGTGTGTGTGTGTGTGTGTTTGTGTGCGTGTGTGTGTGCATGTGTGTTTGCAGGATTTAAAGAGAGGTCTGGAATGCAGTAGCATGCATCTGTCATGTCACTGAAGTGATCAGCATCCATCATCACCCTTCTTCTTTCTTGTCTCTCTCACCCTCTCTCCTTCTTTTTCTCTCTATCCATCTCTCCCTATCTCTTCCTCTCTCTATCCCCCCTCTCTCTCCATCCCTCTTCTCTTCTCTCTCCCTTTCTCTCTCCCTTTTTCTCTCCCTCTCTCTCTCTCCCTCTTTCTCTCTCTATCCATCTCTCCATCCCTCTTCCCCTCTCTCTCCCTCTTTCTCTCACTCTATCATCTCTCCATCCCTCACCCCCTCACCCCCTCTCTCCCTCTCTCTCTCTCCCTCCCTCTTTCTCTCTCTATCCATCTCTCCATCCCTCACCCCCCCTCTCTCTCTCCCTCCTTCTCTCTATCTATCTCTCCATCCCTCTTCCCCTCTCTCTCTCTCCCTCTTTCTCTCTCTATCCATCTCTCCATCCCTCTTCCCCTCTCTCTCTCCCTCTTTCTCTCTCTATCCCTCTCTCCCTCCTCTCCCCCCTGTTGCTTCCTTATGGGCTTTGCCCATGTCGCTGTGCCAGTTGTGTTGGCGGAGATGCTTGGCTGGAGCCCGTCTGTGTGCGAATACGCTCCTCCACTGCCTATCGTCAGGCTGCAGGGACTGGCACTTTAACACTGTCCTCCCCCTCCTTAACCAGAATCTACTTGCTACATTTTATCACACTTTTTGCGTAGGTAGCACTGTTTATGTGCGCGTTTTTAAGTGTGTGAGAATGGGAAAGTGTGTGTGTGTGTGTGTGTGTGTGTGTGTGTGTGTGTGTGTGTGTGTGTGTGTGTGTGTGTGAATGGGGAAGTGTGTGTGTGTGTGTGTGTGTGTGTGTGTGTGTGTGTGTGTGTGTGTGTGTGTGTGTGTGTGTGTGTGTGTGTGTGTGTGTGTGTGTGTGTTTGTACTTTCACATGAGTAAAATGTTGGCAATCTTCCTGGTAAATGAATGCATAGATATTGACTGAGTGGGATAGAAGATGTACCAGCAATGCGATATATTTTA
>NC_045156.1:12659122-12674122 GCF_900700415.2 Clupea harengus | reverse complement strand
CGGGATGGCTGCGCTCCTCAACACACACACAAGCTCCCCCGCTGCGTGCTGCCAGGCAGGGACGGCAGGGGAGGAGAGCGAATGAAAGAACACCCCCCTCAAGGGCATATCTGTGAATTAGTAAACACATCAGTCTGCCATTTTGTAGCTTATAATGAAGGCAAACACTGAAGGTGAACGAGACAGAAATAGATGCGTCACGAGCACGGTGCGCCGACGTGCTCTCACAGTCGTTTGACGAAGGACGCTGTTATTTTTTAATTTTTTATTTATTTGTGTATTTTTAAAACATCTTTTCAAGGATACGCTGGCACTGAGCAGTATCTCAGGTCAGTTAAGGAGGCCTCTGCTTCAGCTCATCAGAAAGTACAGTCATAAATTGACATCATCTGTCCCTGGGGAGCTCAGGTGTCATTTCACAGCCGTTGTTTCTTTCTTTGTGTTTCTGTTTAGCTTTTTTCCTTCTTGGTACAGAGGGTACAGTGTCTTAAAACGCCTTGCAGTTTAAAATTAGTATGCTAGGAGTGTGCCCATCTTTACAATTTCCTGCGATAAATCCCCCCCGCCAACGGTATACAACATTTCATGGAGTATATGCATCCGTTGAGTATGAGGACAGAATAAGTGCGTTTGACCCCCTCTTTCATCTAAAGGCTGCCCTGCGAGTGTTGCTCAAAGACGATAAAACAGGCCCAAACGGCTGCAGAAAAAAGAAATTGAGTTTGCATGAGACTCCATCATTACCAAACCCATTCCTTTAGAAACATCTCCATTTGTCTGTCTGTGTGCTGTTGAGTCCTTGAGTCTATGGCAAGAAGGCCTGCAGGTGTGTGTGAGATAATGAGGAAGTTCTTAGACTAATCAAGCCAGCCTTGGTGTGTGTGTGTGTGTGTGTGCAGGGCCACGGAGGCCATTTCACTACAGTATCTCAAGCGGAGTACTTTCCCCTCCTCCTCCTCCTCCTCCTTCTTTTCCTCCTCCTCCTCCTCCTCTTCTTCATCAGGAACTTCTTCTTTGGATGAACTCATCTCTTCACTAATTACTTTCACAAAGGAGATTAGCTGAGGTCATCGCGTCTTTTTTTTTTTCATCTCCCTCAAATTATTCCACTAATCTCAGCCTTTGTGTCGTCAGACTATCAGATCCCCTTGGCCCAAAGGCTTTCAGTGTCAATACAGCTATCTCTGTTTGAAAACCACAGCACAGCCTCTGCCAGAACTGGCACTATGGGAGGTGAGATTCATGAATAGTTGTGTTTGAAAAACTGAAAAAGACATTTAAAAAATACAATGTCTGATGTCAAAGTCAAACGAACATTTAAACACTGGACAAACTGCGATCATCACCACACTATACATACAAGGTTTTACTATTACATTTAGATGGCAAAGGGCTTCCAACACCTGGTGGTTACTTAAAAAATCAGTTGCAAAACAGACATGAGCACTCATACGAGTCCAGGGAGAGTTAGGGAGTAATGTGTGTGTGTGTGTGTGTGTGTGTGTGTATGTGTGTGTGTGTGTGTGTGTGTGTGTGTGTGTGTGTGTGTGTGTGTGTGTGTGTGTGTGTGTGTGTGTGTGTGTGTGTGTGTGTGTGTGTGTGTGTGTGTGTGTGTGTTATATGTATACAATAGATGTCCATGTAGAGGATCTGCTACAGGTATGCAAATGCTCCTTTCTGAAGCGCTGGCCCTAGGCATCCATGTAATATGACAAGCGTACACACCTGAATAATACATAAGGCATCTCAGAGCATTCGTTAAGGGGGGAGGAGGTGTGTGTCAATGTGTTTGCGAGGAGGTGTGTGTGTGGATGTGTGTGTGAATGTGTGTGTGAGGAGGTGTGTGTGGGGCCGGGGGGGGGGGGGGTTTGAAGGGAGCAGTGTCTGATCAGACATGCAGGAGAGACCCCACGGCTTCCCAGGACACCAGCGCTTATCAGGCATCATGTCGTCCACTTACCAGTGCTCACGGTGAACTGGCACTTACCAGTGCTCACGGTGAACTGGCATAGACACACAGCATCCAAAACACACACAGTCATGTGCACCTATACACACAAACATAAACATGCACACATGCACAGACATACACACACAAACACTAACATGCATACATACACAAACACAAACATGCATAAATGCAGACATACATATTCACATACAATACATACACGCACACACACACACACAATACTATGCTCATGCACATACTCTTAAACAACGTGGCTTACAGTACAGTAGAGAGATACATTCTCTAACAAACCCATGACCTTGGTGTTGTTAGCTCCTATCACTACGGCAACACTACAGGATTACAACAGCACAAACATTTCTAAAGAATATTCAACAAGAAACCCCCTAATGAACTTCTGAAGAACCTTTTCTTTTAGGAGTTTAAGGACCCAAATGTCATCTTCGGGGCGATTCTGACTTTGACTCCATCGCCACAGTGTCAGCGTCTATCTGAGTCGCCCTGAGCGGAATCTATCTGCGTAAACTCTTTGCAGGAGCATCTGATGCTATTACACTCTTCCTCTCTTCCTCTATTACACTCTTCCTCGCCACTTTGTACTCCATCAAGCGACTGCTGCATACTAACTGGGAAGACTGTACGCCAGAGGACAAATGCGTGCAAAGTCAAGGACCTATTAAGAGACAAATAGATTGACTGCGAGACTGGGTGTTTATTTTAACGTCAGACAACAACAGCGCTTCACCCCCCTTTTGCCTAAGTGGACCCAGCGATCCACCCCCTGCTGCCCCGCCATGGTTCCCTGCAGGTAGCGCTGCAGCTATATTTATCCCTCACACACTCACAGAGTCCTCACAGCACAGAAATAGCAGGGACTAGAGGTGGCCAGTCCTAATGATTGCTAGCTCTCTGCCTCGAAATACCTGCAGCAACAAGCCCCCCCCTACACACACAAATACACACACACACACACACACACACACACACACACACACACACACACACACGCACACACCCACACACCCACACAAACACATTATCTCTCTCTCTCTCACACACACACACACACACACACACACACACACCGATGCACAAACACATTCACATACACATATACATAAACAAACAGGCGCGTCAGTGGGCAAGCCATCGCTATAATATGGCAGGGCACATAAAGAGACCCAATCCTGGCTTATTCTCAGTGTCAGCAGCTCAGAGTGGCTCCTCTGCCCCCCACCCCCCCACCCCCGTGCCCTGCTCTGCTCTGTGTCGGGGGCAATAGGGGCCCTAATGACTGACACAAATTGACTGTTGCTCCAGCTGGACTGGCGGGAAATGGAGGGAGATGCTTATGAGCGGCCTGGATCAGTCACCTGATGAGGAGGCCCGCTGACAGCACGGGCCACTGGGGCAGCTGGGTTTGGAACAAGGAGGAGAGTAGAAAAGAGGTGTAGGGGTGAGGTGGAGGAGGAAAGAACTAGAGGAGAGGGAGAAGAGAGGAGAGGGGAGGAGAAGAGAGGAGAGGAGAACAGAGGAGAGGAGGTGGAGGCTGTTCCCGGCAGCACCTGATGTGGATACCCACTGACAGCCCGGAGGAGAGGAGAAGAGAGGAGAGGAGATGAGAGGAGAGGAGAGGAGAGGAGAGGAGAGGAGGGAGGGGAGATGAGAGGAGAGGAGAGGAGAAGAGAGGAGAGGAGGTGGAGGCTGTTCCCGGCAGCTCCTGAGTGGATACCCACTGACAGCCCGGGCCACTGGGGCAGCAGGGACAGGAGTGGAGGGAGAGGAGAAGAGAGGAGAGGAGAGGAGAGGAGAGGAGGGGAGAGGAGAAGGGAGGAGAGGAGAGGAGGGGAGAAGAGAGGGGAGAGGAGAAGAGAGGAGAGGAGAGGAGGGGAGGGGAGAGGAGAGGAGGAGGACAGGAGAGGATACGGAGAAGAGAGGGGAGAGGAGGAGGAGAGGAGAGAACAGGAGAAGAGCTGGAGAAAATAGGAAAGGACAGATGAGGAGAGAGCGAGAGAAGAGAGCATGAGTGTGCATGGCGTGTGTGTGTGTGTGTGTAAGTGTGCATGGCGTGTGTGTGCCGTTTGGCACCATGTGAAGTAATACGAGCTGCCAGGAGCCACCTGTGCTTTGGCACCAGATTAGACATGGGCCCGACACCCCAGCGCCAACGCCACCACCAGCGTGGCCACAGAAAGCCAGCGGCAGCAGTAAACGCCTCACCCCTGCTTCTTCCTCCTCTTCCTCCTACTCCTTTTCCTCCTCTCCTAGTCTCCAGCATTAGACACAGGCACGACGCGGGCAGCACCAACACAAATACTACCATGCATGGCCACAGCACACAAGAGGCAGCAGGAATCGCCTCATCCCTGCCTCTTCCTCCTCCTCCTCCTCTTCCTCTCTGAGGGATGGATGGGTTTAATCACTGTTCAGTCTTTCTGCATCCTGCTTCCACAGCATTCTCTCTCTGCTGTGCAGGACTTGCTGTTTCATATAGTGTGTGTGCGTGTGTGTGTGTGTGTGTGTGAGGTTGGACTGGAAAGTAGACACAGGTGACTAAGCAAACTTTTTTTAATTAAGGGAGCACGCGTGCACCTCGGCTCCATGCTGTGGGCTCCCCCGCCGGCGGGAACCAATCACGTAATGGGACTGAATGTCACATAGTCCAGGTTGGCGCCCAGGTGAGCATGAGTCAGAGCCGTGGAGGTGGGAGTGATGGATCACGCATTGATTGAAAAGCCACCGCACAGGTCCCCCCCCCCCCCCCCAGCTCGTCTCTATTTAAACCCGTAGTGCTCCTGTGCCTGTCTCATTAGAGTGCTGTAGCCTTATCTGATCCATTGAGCCATTTCAATGAGAAATTAAATTAGATTCTTCAATGCGCTCATTTCTGACAGAAAAAAAGACAGTTACAGGCAGAAAAATCATTCAGAGGAACGAAACGAGGCAGTTCCGCTGCAAGCACCCCGACGACTTATATCCCAGCACCCGTAGAATAGCCTAGAACAAATAAAAAATAGAAAAACATGCTGTTGGTTTGTGTCTTTCATACCAAAATGTCCTCCGCTCTTCTCCTCAGCGTATAATGAATCGCGTGGCGCCCGTGGACACAGAGACACAGTAAACACAGGAAATAGATCCGCAGGAACATCTGTACACCACGAGTGAACCAGTCACACCGGATCTAACTGATCTCACACTCGTTCTCACACAGACTTACACACACGTGTGTGTGTGTGTGATAATTTCTTCCCGAACACCTCCAGTGCAAATGAGCGCCTGCGGCAGCATCATCTGGGTTCTGTCGGAGAGACGGGCGACTCAGCCGATGAAAAGTGCACACTGACATGACGCATCCACTGTAATGGATGGAGATTTATGGGCACCGGTCGTCAGGCTGTTAACTGCAGAGGGAGTGTGGATCTTAAACTGTGTAAAGACTGCACTGGCTGTGACCCCACCTCCCTCAGGGCCCCCCCAGGGGCCGGTCAGTGTCTGTTATAGTGCACTTTACAGCAAAATATATCAACTGCCACAAGGACAGCTGTTTTACAGTTATTCTTCATCGCCAAGACAGATTTCTTGAAAATATGCTTAATTTCCCAAAACTCTAAACACAAATGCATAACTGCATATCTTCAACAACTTCACACTGTCAAAACCAAACTCTCTGCTCAAAGCCATGTCATCTTACATCTAAACCAAATTTTGTCATCAGACATCACACAGAAGTCATCAAATACACATACCTTACAAAATAGCCATTACACACTTATGAGACCAATTCAAAATTCTTCCGTGAAAAACCTGTTACTGCTTCGAGCCCTTATGGCTTCCCACATAACAACATGATGAACACAATATAAAGATAACACATGTATACATTTAATAAAATTTGAATTCCTCAACGTACTGTAGTAAAATAAATTGAAATTCAGTGAAAAAGTAAATGTACTGTAAAAATATGCAATTGATATGTAAAGAACATAGAATACAGTTAAATCTTTTCCATGTATTTACCAATATCATCCAATGAAAACAAAAACATTTTGCACATAAAGATAGGACTCTGTGCATCCATTGGTCCAAAACAAGTGACCTGACCCTGAGGCTCTGATTGGTGTGTGACCGATTTTGACTGTTAGTGTTTCCAGCTGGGGAATTGTGTGTTAGTTGGGTTCAAGCTGTAATGACTTGAGTTAATGATATTAAATGCCACTGCTTACTAAATGAGCATATGTTGCAGCCAGTGATATATGAAAGGATTTGTACTAGAAGGTTTGTACAAGAAATCTGAATGATGTGTGGAAAACAGGGGAATAGTGTGTATAGTTTCAGGAAATGGTTCAGTCTTTGGGTAGATGGCATCATGGTTTGGAATGCTTAGTTACTAGTAGACCCGGTTATAGTGTGTAAACGATCTTCATGTCATGTCATGTCATGTCGATCTCTGGGTATTTGTCACAAAAAAGTCAACGTACAGTAGACTGTCACACCAGTTTAACAAGAGCCGCCACATGTTTGATTTCATCATAGAGAGGTTAGTATACAGTCTTTTAGATCAGTGAGTTTGTGTGTGTGTGTGTGTGTGTGTAAGAGAGACTTTGTGTGTGTGTGTAAGAGAGAGTGAGCGTGTTACCTAAGACACTTCTGCTGTGAAACAAATTCTTTTTTGTTCGTTTTCTTTTCCCCCAAAAAAGGGCATAATAATGCACACCACAGAATCCCTCTTAATGCACTCAACTGTCTTGAGTTTAAAAGGCAGCTCTCACGCCATATCCATCAGACTTGCAAAGCAGAGGGGGAGAAGCCGCGCAACCATTGCATAACAAAGTGAACCTCCGGGCCACAGAGAAACTTCTGGGCCACAGAGAAACTTCTAGGCCCTGGCATGAGGAGAAGCTGCAGTTCTGCTTCGCTCTGTATTTTGCTCTCCAACCTTTACCCCTTTACATATTTAAAGCCCTTACCTTGCCTTCCCTTCCCTTGCCTCCCCTTAAGCGCTGCACACTAATGGGATCTTAAGGGCTCTCTTTCCCCCATCCATGCCAGAAACCTTCACTTCAAAAAACAATACAAAACTCTACAACACTACTTTTCAACACAGCTCTTGTTCCATTGTAACTATACCCTTAATTGCACCATTACACGCTAATTACTACCGTGCTACACTTACATATATCTAAGATCACCCCCAACTCCAACCATAGTTAAACATGATTGTCAATGTATTGTCACTCTTTGGGCCTCAGTATAATACCCTGTGCTTATTCATTGAGTTACATGGCAGAGAGATGATTGAGGCATTGCACACCCCCAGGCAGGAGGGAGGAGGGAGTAATGATTCTGATCTCATATCAGTGTTTGTGATGCCTCTGTCAACCAACTCCTCAGCCATCATATCGGCTACTGTCAACTGATGCAGTTTTCTGTCCACACTTAATACACACACACACACACACACATACGCACACACATGGTACACAGACGGAAAAGCTCAGAAAGCCCTGAGATGAACACCTGCCTCACTGTCCCAGGTGAACAGTGTCAGGTGGAGGAGCACCTCCTGCAGCCTCTCTGGCACCCCCTGCAGCCTTTCTGACACCTCCTGTAGCAGGGCTTGGATCTGGCACCTCATGTAGCAGGGCTGGGCTCTGGCACCTCCTGCAGCCTCTTTGGCACCTCCTGCAGCAGGGCTGGTTCCTCTCTCAGGGAATCCCTGAACAGAGAGAGGTCTTCTCCATATGAATGGGAATATCCTGTGCTGAACCTGTGTGGATGATGTGGTCACCACCTTATGGTCAGTACATATCTGACAATCACCTTCACACCTCTTAACTGCCATGGGATTATGGGATTGCTATCTGCAGACACCTTCTAAATGAACTACGCAGAAACAGTTTGGACGGTCTTTGATTTGGTTTGTCTGGTTGTGTTTATTGCATGGATGACAAGTCAAATGGTACTATCTCATCATTTGTGTTGGCAGACTGGCATGGGGTCTCCTGTAGTATTTTCATCAGATCACATATTTATGCTACCGTGGTTGACTATGGCGACTGATTTTTGTTACTTCACCATTTACACAGAAAAAATAATCAGTCATGGTTAGGCACTGTATCCATACCAAAACCACTACACCTAAAAAAATGTATTGGAAGAGTAGTCCATTTTTGTACTTGTTTTGAGAAACCAGACAGGGAGAAAAGACTGAGGAGACTCTGAGGAGCAAGGCAATGGGGTTGGGTGGGAGTCAGAGTGATTGGTGTTTGCTTGAGGAGCCTCGGCTCGGTGCAAAGTTGCTGTGACCAGGCGAGGGAGGCCATGCCAAATCGGAGGCGTAATCATGCAGTGTGGGGCCTCATGCATAATGGATGAGCCGTGATGGAAATGGGGAACCGAGGGCACAAAAAGATCTGATCAAATTCTATTAGAATGCATGATGTCATAGATGAATGGAATGGTGGAGAGAGGAACTCGAGAACTCTTTTAGGACAATGGTGATTATTGTTTGGATTCTAAAGCTCTTTTCAGACAGGATGAAATTACTGCGGTAATAATCACCTAGGTAATTGTCAGTGACATTACAGATGCATTTACATGGGACTGTCATCTCCCTAAGTTTCACGGCACTTTGTTCTAGAATGCCTCCGAGAGGTTTAACAGCTATTATGGAATAATGCCAGTGTAATTCAGAATGACGGGCCGACAAATGATAAAATGATTCACGTGGACTTAGAATGTTATAATTAGGACAAAGACAATAGGCCTTTATAGCCTGTCATTTTTGTAGCGATGCCATGATCACGTTGGGGGTGTCAGTGACAGGTTAACACAATGAGCAGTGATAAGATGCTAGTCTCATGGTAAAACATTATAAGTGCTGGCGTTCCATCCTTAAAAAAACAACACTTAGTTGTTCTGCAGTAGTAATAAAATGATAATGACATAATTATAAGCACTATGGAAGCTTTCACCTTTACTTGTTGGCTAGGGGATTCAAGCTCTGGGCTCTGAAAAGCACCTTGAGACAATTTCAGGTGTTATTGACGCTGTATGAATACAATTAAACTGAATATAGTTGGCTATCCATTCAGTAATTTAGATTTTTTTTGTATCTTGTTGAGGGAAATACATAATTCCATGCAAACTACCACCATCTATCCTATCTTTATATTTTCGTCAGCTGCAATTCATTCATGTGGTGAAGGTAGGCAACAGTTAAACAACACAACACTGTTTGAAATATTGCTGCAGATGGATTGCAGAGTTCTTAGTCCAATTTGTACATCAGGACAAAAAAAGCAAAAACTTTAATTAATCTGAGATAAATATTTGTTTTATCAGTTTTCTCTTGCAATTTCTGTCCATTGACCATTGTGCAATCTTTACGCAAAAAGTTGTGAAGTTGGGTGTTGTGTGTTGTGTGCCTTTTTGATTCTGTGTAATCCTCTGTCATCAACAACTGCTGTTGTGGGGGATTGACTGTGTTGACAGTCTGTATCACTGCTAATTCTGCTAAAGTAGAGAAACATGACAAAGTGTACATTTGATGTGTGAGATCACGCAGAGAAGAGGAGACAGGCCTGACGCTGTCAGCTAGGAGTGAGCTTCATTTACAGGATTTATAAAACAAACTCATCACACACACACAGAAATACACAGAGAGACAGAGAGAGAAGGAGATAGAGAGAGAGAGAGAGACTCACACGTACGCACGGACGATAAAAAACAAATCAAGATTTACAGTTTAATCTCTGTGCAGGTGGTTGGCCGTCTGAGAGAAATGCCAGGGTGACTTCATGCTTATTTATGTGTCCTCTCAATTTTACACTGGCACTGCCTTGAGCTGCGGAGCCGGCAGGGGGGGGGGGTAGGGGTTTGGGGGGGCTGTGGTGCGGTTGAGGTGCCATCTGCCGCCGTGGCACTTCTCTGTGCCACTCCCCCCCGCAGTTTCTGCCAGTCTTCAAAGGCTGACCTTCAGTGAACCTCTTCCTCTTCCTCCGCACGGACACCAGCTCAGGGTCGCAGGAGAATCAGCATTACAGAAGCTTCTAGAATTAGAAGAAGAGTCTTGGAGGGACTAAGATTGTTTGACACTTTTATCTGTTTTGTTTTTATTATGTATGAAATGCTCTCAGCGTGTTGCCCTCTAGTCCAAGACTAGTGTCACATTTTAGAGCTAACAAAACTACTCTCCTGAGCCGTCCTTTCTCCCTCTCTCTCTTTCTCTCTATCTATCTGTCTCTCTCACACTCTCTATCTGTCTCCCTCTCTGTCTCCCTCTCTCTCTATCTGTCTCTCTCTCTCACTCTCTATCTGTCTCCCTCTCACTCTCTATCTGTCTCCCTCTCTGTCTCCCTCTTTCTCTCTCTCTCTCTCTATCTGTCTCCCTCTCTGTTTCCCTCTCTCTATCTGTCTCCCTCTCTGTTTCCCTCTCTTTGTCTGTCTCTCTCGCTGTCTCTCAGAATGCCACCCCCCGCCCCCGCCCGCCAGCGAGCAGTTAAATGCCCGTTTGCATAATAGGCGATCAGAAACAGGAGAGTGGCATGACTGACAGCTCTGACATTTACACAGAGCCCAGAGAGCGAGGGAGTGAGAGAGAGAGAGAGAGAGAGAGAGAGAGAGAGAGAGAGAGAGAAAGGTGTGTGTGAGAGACAGAGAGAGAGAGAGCAGGATGAACGTATTACATGAACGAAAGAGAGAATGCAATGTGGGTGAGAAACAGAGATAAAGAGAGAGCGAGAGGGAGACAGGGAGAGAGAGAGGGGGAGAGAGAGTGAGGGAGAGAGAGGTTTATTAGATAGAGAGAAAGGCAAAGGAAGGGAGAGAATTTGTCTGTGCATTAGTGATAGAGGAATGTGTGTGTGTGTGTCAGAGAGAAATACATCATGTGTACTAAAGAGAGGAAGAGAGAGAGAAAGAGGGAGAGAGGGTGTCTGTGCATAGTGGAGAGAGAATGTTGTGTGTGAGGGAAAGCAAGAGGGAAAGCAAGAGGGAAGACACAAGGGAGGTAGGCAGGCTCAGAAAGGTAACGTTGGGCTCCCTGTGTGAGATAGCCCACAGGGTCAGTCCAAGACACAGAACCACCAGAGACACTCATTTGCATGGAACTGAATGCCGTGGGTCTGGGAGGGGAGGGGGGGGGTGTTCTCTCTGCTCTCCTTCTCCTCACAGTCTCTATCCCTCTTTCTAAACACTCTACACACAAACACATGCACAGATGTGCTCACACACACACACATACAAACACACACACACACACAAACACATGCACAGATGTGCGCGCACACACACACACACACACACACACAAACACATGCACAGATGTGCGCACACACACACACACACACACACACACAGATGTGTCACCTGGCATCACCCATGTCACCCACTGAGTCCCTGTGGCTAACCCCCGCCCCCGGTAACGCCACGGGCGAACAGCGCAGAAATTCAAGGTCCCCGAGCAGCATCTCAGCATCTCAGCATCTCAGAGCACACACTGGAGCTCCAAACACAGAGTGTCCCAGTACACTGGATCAGACATAGCAGCTCAAATACTACATGGCATGGCATGAGAGAGTGCTTTCTTTTGATTTGAAATCAATTCATCAAATCAATCAAATTGTTGGTCATATGCACCAGAAATTGTGCATTTATTTCAGGACATTATATTTGGTCAAGACCAGTCACTGAACCTGAGATTATGATAAATATGATAAATATCATTTTATAACCAAACTAAAGGCATTTTCCTTGGTGAATACCGTAAATCCTCAAATTGTGGCCGGGGTCTTTTATTTACTTAGGCTGCACAGCGCACCGGCCTGTATTTAGGGCAGGCTTGTATTAGGGGCAGGCCTTTATTTCTTACTTATTATACGGCTCTTTAGAATGTTCCAAAAAGTTCAGTTGGTTTGAATAGGGCACCCCAACGTTAGCAGGTCTGTAATTTCTTGATATTCACCACTGCGAAAAGTTAATGACCGCTGTCATTGCCAACGGGTTTTGTGCTTCTAATTCACATCTTTCATATCATTCCGCAAGAAGTCCGGTCATTTAACGTAGCGGAAAGTCATTGTAACTTGAAGTCAGCAAGTAATGGATTGCTACGCAACACCTGGAACGTTAAAGTTCTATTAGCCTGAAGAACATTTTTTTCTTAGCGGAAATCACGAAACGGCAACAAAATCATTAAAAAGAGGTATTTTGGAGGAATGTCTTCTATCGTTTAGGCAAGTAACTGTATAATAACAAATTTGCCTTGTAGGCTGAAACATTTATTTTTTTATTGCAAACAGCCATGAAATTACCCAACAACATTAAACATGAGGAGAACATGTATTTATGAAATGCATTCAATTAAATTGTGATGTCTGCTTTGTGCTGATGGACATGCTGGTAGGATACAGTAAAATAGGCTACCGGTACCTATTTTTACCCCCGGCTTGTATTCGGGGCCCGGCCTTTATTTGTCAGTATCGACCACGCCCCCGGCTACTATTTGAAGCCCGGCCTCTAATTGAATCCCGGCCTTTATTTGAGGATTTATGGTAGTTGTGTTTGTACCTTCTAAGGTGAATATACGGAAAGCGAAGGCAAGGCATTTCTCCTTGTGTCCTTGCTCCCCTCTCTGCTTGTGCTCTCAGGAGCGGTGCACAGGGGATGACACCTCAGCGCGGGACTGCAGCATGTTTACTGTAACACCCCGATCCTGTCACCTCCAGCCAGCGCGATCCTGAGCCCATTATTAGCTTAGTTATCCTGCTGTCAGAGCAGTGAGGCACTTCTGTGATTGGAACATGTTTCCCCCAGCTGCACCCCAGCCCCAGTGCATAAGAAAAGAGAAACATGTCATTTCATGCGAGGCGGCAGAGACAGCGATCGATGGAAGCCCAAGCAACCCTCACGGAGGAGGACAGGCGTGTTGTGTCCGCCGCTCCGCCGCTGCAGATGATGTTCCCAAAATCACAGTCATTTCTGAGGGGTCATTGATCTGCAGCGTCCTCCACGCCAGAGCGCTTTGCCTTTTGTGACCCCAGTCTGGCAGTCTCTTCTTCTTTGGTGCACTGATCAATCGAATAAAAACACTCACATTCATACATGCACACACACACACAGAGAGAGAGACAACACAATTACAGTGCAACCTGACTCTTGGTTCTCACAGCCAGGCGGTTACACAAATGCCATCGATCCCAGTGGACTTTTGTTCCCATGTGGAGGCTCAGAGATGGGGCCTGTGTGTGTGTGTGTGTGTGTGTGTGTGTGTGTGTGTGTGTGTGTGTGTGTGTGTGTGTGGACGTGTGTGTGTGTGTGTGTGTGGATGACTATAGATTTCTCTTCTTGCTGCAGCCTCTGAGAGAAAAGTGTGTGTGTGTGTGTGTGTGTATGTGTGCGGACAGCGGACACAGGGGTTCTGCATTGTGGTTGTGACCATGGTAACACTTTATTGGCCCAGTGACAAACCCTCTTATCCGCTGCTGGACAAGTGGCTGCACACACACACACACACACACACACATGGACACGCACACACACACACACACCACACAGTGGCTGCAGGACAACACAGTGGCTGCACACACACACACACACACACACAGACACACACACATGCACACACACACACACACACACAGTGGCTGCAGGCTTCACTACCTCACCGGGTAGTGACAGTAAACAAAAACAAAATGAAAATAAGTCTTATCTTAAAATAAAAATTACCGTAAATTTAAGTTACCCACACCACCCTTAACATATGATTTACTGTGTGACAATAAATTACCAACTGAAATATAAAACTAAAGCTTCACCCCTCTATATTCCCCCTCTATGCATGCTCAACTGGTATAACTAGCCCACATTAAAGACAATATTTTAGAACACAACACAAGCTCTCACCCTTCAAAACCACACTGAATTGTAGTTGAACATCTTAATAAAACAATACAAGATTAGATTAACTGGATGGGTGGTTTTAGATATTTTATGATAATCTAGGTCACTATTAACACTGCTTACCTTATGGCTGGTGAAAGCAAACTTGGCGTCCTACGTGGAATGCATTTCAGAACTACGGTGTCCTGCAGGAGACAAACAGCAAGAATTGCTGGATTCTCTGGAGAATAGACAGCACCGTATACAATAACCAACCACATATGACAGTTTAATGTAATGTTTCTTTAAGTTTGATAACAAGGCCGGCTATAGCATGTTTATGACACGTGTATGTATGTTTTGTTGTCTTGGTTGTCATGTCAAGTTGCCATAACAAAGACTTCCCAAACAATGTCAGCTTTGCATTCAAAATGACATAACTGGCCAAATGAAACATTCTCAAAGACTCCTTCATGTTCATGACAGGTGTCATGTCATGGTTATGACTGTGTCATGTTAGTGTTATGCACACCCCTTCAAATAAAGTGTTACTAAGCAAAGATACTGAGAAAGAGTGTGTGTGTGCAGGGAAGACTTGTCATCATTTCAGACAAGCAAGCTACACTACATTTCCTAGCATGCCATTCTGCCTCAGGCCTTTCCCAGCATGATGTTCTGCCTCAGGTCATTTTGTAATCAGAATAAAGGCATCTTTAAAAGTTTCCTTTCCTTGTCAGGTTTGGTTTTCCTCTCTGTGCATATGTGCACTGCAAACCAATACTGATGAATAATCACTTTAGACAACTCTTGGTTCATAACACATATATGTTATGAATGAGGCATATGAGGTATGTCAAAATTAAACTGGAAATTACGTTCAAATCAAAAGGCCTTGCAATGATCACATATTGTGTTCTCAATCATGACGCAACACCAGTTATTTTTCATCAGCAAAGTTAAATTTTTCTTGGCAAGTAGAAGCATGGTGGTGCTCCCCTCCCCACCCCACCCCACCCCACCGTGGGCACGCTGCCCATTTAATTCATTTGATCTGGGGCCGGCTGGGTGCCCACGGTGACAAATCAAACACTTGGCACCGGTCAGTTTCCAAAAGGCCATGTTCAGCATCCCGATTGGCCCGCTCAGTTTCT